>NW_027208305.1:0-1000 GCF_964237555.1 Oryctolagus cuniculus
TCCCCATGGTATTTTTCATGTGTCCTTGGGCAATCTACTCCTCTATCTTTATGTAATGCATCTTGTCTTAGTCCATTCAGATTGATATAAGAAAAATACTACAGACAGAGTAATTTATAAACAATAGAAATTTATTGTTCACAATTCTGCAGTCTGGGAAGCCTACGATCAATGTGTAGGCCAGTTCAGTGTCTGTTGTGGGCCCACTTCCTTGTTCTAGACAGTGGTCTTGTCGAAGGGGCAAATAAGCTCCCCAAGTCTTTTTTATAACAGTACTCATCCCATTCGTGAGGGATCACCTCCTAAAGGCTCTACTTCTTAATCCTCTTGCATTGGAGGTTAGTTTCAATAAAGGAATTTTGGGAGGAAAGCACCATAGAGCCATTACACTCCTGTTTAATCCATGATTATTTTCCTTGCTCTGAAATCTACTTTGTCTTATTAATTTGGCTACTCCAGCTTTTATTTTGGTTAGTATAAACATTATATATATATATTTCTCCATCCTTTTACTTTTCATGTATTAAATGTGTTTATATTTAAAGTGGATTTCTTGTAGACAACATAGCTGAGTCTTATATTTGAACACACTCTGACAGTCTGTCTTTTGTTTATTTTCTTGTTCTTACTCTGAAGAGTTTTAATTTTATTTGGTCCAATGCTTTGGGGAGGGCTCCAGGTTGATTAAGAAGCTGCCTCTAGTGGCTGGAGAGACAGGCTTACACAGAAGTCCTGATACCAGGAGTCGGCACTGTGGCCTAGAGAGTTAAGCTGCCGCCTGCAGTTCCAACATCCCATATGGGCGCTGGTTCGAGTCCTGGCTGCTCCACTTCCCACCCAGCTCCCTGCTAATGTACCTGGGAAAGCAGCGAAAGATGGCCCAAGTACTTGAGCCCCCGCACCCACAAGGGAGACTGGCTAGGCTGTTGCAGCCATTTGGGGAGTAAGCCAGCAGATGGAATATCTCTCCCTCTCTCTGTAATTCTGATTTTCAAGTAAA
>NW_027208306.1:0-69000 GCF_964237555.1 Oryctolagus cuniculus
AAATCCTGTAAGCTGCTTCTCTTTTACTCAGACTACTGAAAACCCGCATGGTGCGTAAGACTACTCCCATGCTACAGAACTCCCGTAAAGTGTTTCCTACACTCAGGATGCAGAACTCCTGTAAACTGCTTCTCCGTACTTCCAATGTACAGGAACCCTGTAAGCTGCTTCTCTTTTACTCACACTACTGAAAACCCGCATTGTGCGTAAGACTACTCCCATGCTACAGAACTCCCGTAAAGTGTTTCCTACACTCAGGATGCAGAACTCCTGTAAACTGCCTCTCACTACTTCCAATGTACAGAAATCCTGTAAGCTGCTTCTCTTTTACTCAGACTACTGAAAACCCGCATAGTGCGTAAGACTACTCCCATGCTACAGAACTCCCGTAAAGTGTTTCCTACACTCAGGATGCAGAACTCCTGTAAACTGCCTCTCACTACTTCCAATGTACAGAAATCCTGTAAGCTGCTTCTCTTTTACTCAGACTACTGAAAACCCGCATGGTGCGTAAGACTACTCCCATGCTACAGAACTCCCGTAAAGTGTTTCCTACACTCAGGATGCAGAACTCCTGTACACTGCCTCTCACTACTTCCATTGTACAGAAATCCTGTAAGCTGCTTCTGTTTTACTCACACTACTGAAAACACGCATAGTGCGTAAGACTACTCCCATGCTACAGAACTCCCGTAAAGTGTTTCCTACACTCAGGATGCAGAACTCCTGTAAACTGCCTCTCACTACTTCCAATGTACAGAAATCCTGTAAGCTGCTTCTCTTTTACTCACACTACTGAAAACCCGCATTGTGCGTATGACTACTCCCATGCTACAGAACTCCCGTAAAGTGTTTCCTACACTCAGGATGCAGAACTCCTGTAAACTGCCTCTCACTACTTCCAATGTACAGAAATCCTGTAAGCTGCTTCTCTTTTACTCAGACTACTGAAAACCCGCATAGTGCGTAAGACTACTCCCATGCTACAGAACTCCCGTAAAGTGTTTCCTACACTCAGGATGCAGAACTGCTGTAAACTGCCTCTCACTACTTCCAATGTACAGAAATCCTGTAAGCTGCTTCTCTTTTACTCAGACTACTGAAAACCCGCATAGTGCGTAAGACTACTCCCATGCTACAGAACTCCCGTAAAGAGTTTCCTACACTCAGGATGCAGAACTCCTGTAAACTGCTTCTCCGTACTTCAAATGTACAGAAACCCTGTAAGCTGCTTCTCTTTTACTCATACTACTGAAAACCCACATTGTGCGTAAGACTACTCCCATGCTACAGAACTCCCGTAAAGTGTTTCCTACACTCAGGATGCATAACTCCTGTAAACTGCCTCTCCGTACTTCCAATGTACAGAAATCCTGTAAGCTGCTTCACTTTTACTCAGACTACTGAAAACCCGCATTGTGCGTATGACTACTCCCATGCTACAGAACTCCCGTAAAGTGTTTCCTACACTCAGGATGCAGAACTCCTGTAAACTGCCTCTCACTACTTCCAATGTACAGAAATCCTGTAAGCTGCTTCTCTTTTACTCAGACTACTGAAAACCCGCATAGTGCGTAAGACTACTCCCATGCTACAGAACTCCCGTAAAGTGTTTCCTACACTCAGGATGCAGAACTGCTGTAAACTGCCTCTCACTACTTCCAATGTACATAAATCCTGTAAGCTGCTTCTCTTTTACTCAGACTACTGAAAACCCGCATAGTGCGTAAGACTACTCCCATGCTACAGAACTCCCGTAAAGTGTTTCCTACACTCAGGATGCAGAACTCCTGTAAACTGCCTCTCACTACTTCCATTGTACAGAAATCCTGTAAGCTGCTTCTCTTTTACTCAGACTACTGAAAACACGCATAGTGCGTAAGACTACTCCCATGCTACAGAACTCCCGTAAAGAGTTTCCTACACTCAGGATGCAGAACTCCTGTAAACTGCTTCTCCGTACTTCAAATGTACAGAAACCCTGTAAGCTGCTTCTCTTTTACTCACACTACTGAAAACCCACATTGTGCGTAAGACTACTCCCATGCTACAGAACTCCCGTAAAGTGTTTCCTACACTCAGGATGCAGAACTCCTGTAAACTGCCTCTCACTACTTCCAATGTACAGAAATCCTGTAAGCTGCTTCTCTTTTACTCAGACTACTGAAAACCCGCATAGTGCATAAGATTACTCCCCTGCTACAGAACTCCCGTAAAATGTTTCCTACACTCAGGATGCAGAACTCCTGTAAACTGCCTCTCCGTACTTCCAATGTACAGAAACCCTGTAAGCTGCTTCTCTTTTACTCAGACTACTGAAAACCCGCATGGTGCGTAAGACTACTCCCATGCTACAGAACTCCCGTAAAGTGTTTCCTACACTCAGGATGCAGGACTCCTTAAAACTGCCTCTCACTACTTCCATTGTACAGAAATCCTGTAAGCTGCTTCTCTTTCACTCAGACTACTGAAAACCCGCATAGTGCGTAAGACTACTCCCATGCTACAGAACTCCCGTAAAGTGTTTCCTACACTCAGGATGCAGAACTCCTGTAAACTGCCTCTCACTACTTCCAATGTACAGAAATCCTGTAAGCTGCTTCTCTTTTACTCACACTACTGAAAACCCGCATGGTGCGTAAGACTACTCCCATGCTACAGAACTCCCGTAAAGTGTTTCCTACACTCAGGATGCAGAACTCCTGTAAACTGCCTCTCACTACTTCCAATGTACAGAAATCCTGTAAGCTGCTTCTCTTTTACTCACATTACTGAAAACCCGCATGGTGCGTAAGACTACTCCCATGCTACAGAACTCCCGTAAAGTGTTTCCTACACTCAGGATGCAGAACTCCTGTAAACTGCCTCTCACTACTTCCAATGTACAGAAATCCTGTAAGCTGCTTCTCTTTTACTCACACTACTGAAAACCCGCATAGTGCGTAAGACTACTCCCATGCTACAGAACTCCCGTAAAGTGTTTCCTACACTCAGGATGCAGAACTCCTGTAAACTGCCTCTCACTACTTCCAATGTACAGAAATCCTGTAAGCTGCTTCTCTTTTACTCAGACTACTGAAAACCCGCATAGTGCGTAAGACTACTCCCATGCTACAGAACTCCCGTAAAGTGTTTCCTACACTCAGGATGCAGAACTCCTGTAAACTGCCTCTCACTACTTCCAATGTACAGAAATCCTGTAAGCTGCTTCTCTTTTACTCAGACTACTGAAAACCCGCATGGTGCGTAAGACTACTCCCATGCTACAGAACTCCCGTAAAGTGTTTCCTACACTCAGGATGCAGAACTCCTGTACACTGCCTCTCACTACTTCCAATGTACAGAAATCCTGTAAGCTGCTTCTCTTTTACTCAGACTACTGAAAACCCGCATGGTGCGTAAGACTACTCCCATGCTACAGAACTCCCGTAAAGTGTTTCCTACACTCAGGATGCAGAACTCCTGTACACTGCCTCTCACTACTTCCAATGTAAAGAAATCCTGTAAGCTGCTTCTCTTTTGCTCACACTACTGAAAACCCGCATAGTGCGTAAGACTACTCCCATGCTACAGAACTCCCGTAAAGTGTTTCCTACACTCAGAATGCAGAACTCCTGTAAACTGCCACTCCGTACTTCCAATGTACAGAAACCCTGTAAACTACTTCTGTTTTACTCACACTACTGAAAACACGCATAGTGCGTAAGACTACTCCCATGCTACAGAACTCCCATAAAGTGTTTCCTACACTCAGGATGCATAACTCCTGTAAACTGCCTCTCCGTACTTCCAATGTACAGAAATCCTGTAAGCTGCTTCACTTTTACTCAGACTACTGAAAACCCGCATGGTGCGTAAGACTACTCCCATGCTACAGAACTCCCGTAAAGTGTTTCCTACACTCAGGATGCAGAACTCCTGTAAACTGCCTCTCACTACTTCCAATGTACAGAAATCCTGTAAGCTGCTTCTCTTTTACTCACACTACTGAAAACCCGCATTGTGCGTATGACTACTCCCATGCTACAGAACTCCCGTAAAGTGTTTCCTACACTCAGGATGCAGAACTCCTGTAAACTGCCTCTCACTACTTCCAATGTACAGAAATCCTGTAAGCTGCTTCTCTTTTACTCAGACTACTGAAAACCCGCATAGTGCGTAAGACTACTCCCATGCTACAGAACTCCCGTAAAGTGTTTCCTACACTCAGGATGCAGAACTGCTGTAAACTGCCTCTCACTACTTCCAATGTACAGAAATCCTGTAAGCTGCTTCTCTTTTACTCAGACTACTGAAAACCCGCATAGTGCGTAAGACTACTCCCATGCTACAGAACTCCCGTAAAGAGTTTCCTACACTCAGGATGCAGAACTCCTGTAAACTGCTTCTCCGTACTTCAAATGTACAGAAACCCTGTAAGCTGCTTCTCTTTTACTCATACTACTGAAAACCCACATTGTGCGTAAGACTACTCCCATGCTACAGAACTCCCGTAAAGTGTTTCCTACACTCAGGATGCATAACTCCTGTAAACTGCCTCTCCGTACTTCCAATGTACAGAAATCCTGTAAGCTGCTTCTCTTTTACTCACACTACTGAAAACCCGCATTGTGCGTATGACTACTCCCATGCTACAGAACTCCCGTAAAGTGTTTCCTACACTCAGGATGCAGAACTCCTGTAAACTGCCTCTCACTACTTCCAATGTACAGAAATCCTGTAAGCTGCTTCTCTTTTACTCAGACTACTGAAAACCCGCATAGTGCGTAAGACTACTCCCATGCTACAGAACTCCCGTAAAGTGTTTCCTACACTCAGGATGCAGAACTGCTGTAAACTGCCTCTCACTACTTCCAATGTACATAAATCCTGTAAGCTGCTTCTCTTTTACTCAGACTACTGAAAACCCGCATAGTGCGTAAGACTACTCCCATGCTACAGAACTCCCGTAAAGTGTTTCCTACACTCAGGATGCAGAACTCCTGTAAACTGCCTCTCACTACTTCCATTGTACAGAAATCCTGTAAGCTGCTTCTCTTTTACTCAGACTACTGAAAACACGCATAGTGCGTAAGACTACTCCCATGCTACAGAACTCCCGTAAAGAGTTTCCTACACTCAGGATGCAGAACTCCTGTAAACTGCTTCTCCGTACTTCAAATGTACAGAAACCCTGTAAGCTGCTTCTCTTTTACTCACACTACTGAAAACCCACATTGTGCGTAAGACTACTCCCATGCTACAGAACTCCCGTAAAGTGTTTCCTACACTCAGGATGCAGAACTCCTGTAAACTGCCTCTCACTACTTCCAATGTACAGAAATCCTGTAAGCTGCTTCTCTTTTACTCAGACTACTGAAAACCCGCATAGTGCATAAGATTACTCCCCTGCTACAGAACTCCCGTAAAATGTTTCCTACACTCAGGATGCAGAACTCCTGTAAACTGCCTCTCCGTACTTCCAATGTACAGAAACCCTGTAAGCTGCTTCTCTTTTACTCAGACTACTGAAAACCCGCATGGTGCGTAAGACTACTCCCATGCTACAGAACTCCCGTAAAGTGTTTCCTACACTCAGGATGCAGGACTCCTTAAAACTGCCTCTCACTACTTCCATTGTACAGAAATCCTGTAAGCTGCTTCTCTTTCACTCAGACTACTGAAAACCCGCATAGTGCGTAAGACTACTCCCATGCTACAGAACTCCCGTAAAGTGTTTCCTACACTCAGGATGCAGAACTCCTGTAAACTGCCTCTCACTACTTCCAATGTACAGAAATCCTGTAAGCTGCTTCTCTTTTACTCACACTACTGAAAACCCGCATGGTGCGTAAGACTACTCCCATGCTACAGAACTCCCGTAAAGTGTTTCCTACACTCAGGATGCAGAACTCCTGTAAACTGCCTCTCACTACTTCCAATGTACAGAAATCCTGTAAGCTGCTTCTCTTTTACTCACATTACTGAAAACCCGCATGGTGCGTAAGACTACTCCCATGCTACAGAACTCCCGTAAAGTGTTTCCTACACTCAGGATGCAGAACTCCTGTAAACTGCCTCTCACTACTTCCAATGTACAGAAATCCTGTAAGCTGCTTCTCTTTTACTCACACTACTGAAAACCCGCATAGTGCGTAAGACTACTCCCATGCTACAGAACTCCCGTAAAGTGTTTCCTACACTCAGGATGCAGAACTCCTGTAAACTGCCTCTCACTACTTCCAATGTACAGAAATCCTGTAAGCTGCTTCTCTTTTACTCAGACTACTGAAAACCCGCATAGTGCGTAAGACTACTCCCATGCTACAGAACTCCCGTAAAGTGTTTCCTACACTCAGGATGCAGAACTCCTGTAAACTGCCTCTCACTACTTCCAATGTACAAAAATCCTGTAAGCTGCTTCTCTTTTACTCACACTACTGAAAACCCGCATTGTGCGTATGACTACTCCCATGCTACAGAACTCCCGCAAAGTGTTTCCTACACTCAGGATGCAGAACTCCTGTAAACTGCCTCTCACTACTTCCATTGTACAGAAATCCTGTAAGCTGCTTCTGTTTTACTCAGACTACTGAAAACCCGCATAGTGCGTAAGACTACTCCCATGCTACAGAACTCCCGTAAAGTGTTTCCTACACTCAGGATGCAGAACTCCTGTAAACTGCCTCTCACTACTTCCAATGTACAGAAATCCTGTAAGCTGCTTCTCTTTTACTCAGACTACTGAAAACCCGCATAGTGTGTAAGACTACTCCCATGCTACAGAACTCCCGTAAAGTGTTTCCTACACTCAGGATGCAGAACTCCTGTAAACTGCCTCTCACTACTTCCATTGTACAGAAATCCTGTAAGCTGCTTCTGTTTTACTCAGACTACTGAAAACCCGCATAGTGCGTAAGACTACTCCCATGCTACAGAACTCCCGTAAAGTGTTTCCTACACTCAGGATGCAGAACTCCTGTAAACTGCCTCTCACTACTTCCAATGTACAGAAATCCTGTAAGCTGCTTCTCTTTTACTCAGACTACTGAAAACCCGCATAGTGTGTAAGACTACTCCCATGCTACAGAACTCCCGTAAAGTGTTTCCTACACTCAGGATGCAGAACTCCTGTAGACTGCCTCTCCGTACTTCCATTGTACAGAAATCCTGTAAGCTGCTTCTCTTTCACTCAGACTACTGAAAACCCGCATAGTGCGTAAGACTACTCCCATGCTACAGAACTCCCGTAAAGTGTTTCCTACACTCAGGATGCAGAACTCCTGTAAACTGCCTCTCACTACTTCCAATGTACAAAAATCCTGTAAGCTGCTTCTGTTTTACTCAGACTACTGAAAACCCGCATGGTGCGTAAGACTACTCCCATGCTACAGAACTCCCGTAAAGTGTTTCCTACACTCAGGATGCAGAACTCCTGTAAACTGCCTCTCACTACTTATATTGTACAGAAATTTTTTAAGCTGCTTCTCTTTTACTCAGACTACTGAAAACCCGCATAGTGCGTAAGACTACTCCCATGCTACAGAACTCCCGCAAAGTGTTTCCTACACTCAGGATGCAGAACTCCTGTAAACTGCTTCTCCGTACTTCCAATGTACAGAAACCCTGTAAGCTGCTTCTCTTTTACTCACACTACTGAAAACCCGCATTGTGCGTAAGACTACTCCCATGCTACAGAACTCCCGTAAAGTGTTTCCTACACTCAGGATGCAGAACTCCTGTAAACTGCCTCTCACTACTTCCAATGTACAGAAATCCTGTAAGCTGCTTCCCTTTTACTCACACTACTGAAAACCCGCATGGTGCGTAAGACTACTCCCATGCTACAGAACTCCCGTAAAGTGTTTCCTACACTCAGGATGCAGAACTCCTGTAAACTGCCTCTCACTACTTATATTGTACAGAAATCCTGTAAGCTGCTTCTCTTTTACTCAGACTACTGAAAACCCGCATGGTGCGTAAGACTACTCCCATGCTACAGAACTCCCGTAAAGTGTTTCCTACACTCAGGATGCAGAACTCCTGTAAACTGCTTCTCCGTACTTCCAATGTACAGGAACCCTGTAAGCTGCTTCTCTTTTACTCACACTACTGAAAACCCGCATTGTGCGTAAGACTACTCCCATGCTACAGAACTCCCGTAAAGTGTTTCCTACACTCAGGATGCAGAACTCCTGTAAACTGCCTCTCACTACTTCCAATGTACAGAAATCCTGTAAGCTGCTTCTCTTTTACTCAGACTACTGAAAACCCGCATAGTGCGTAAGACTACTCCCATGCTACAGAACTCCCGTAAAGTGTTTCCTACACTCAGGATGCAGAACTGCTGTAAACTGCCTCTCACTACTTCCAATGTACAGAAATCCTGTAAGCTGCTTCTCTTTTACTCAGACTACTGAAAACCCGCATGGTGCGTAAGACTACTCCCATGCTACAGAACTCCCGTAAAGTGTTTCCTACACTCAGGATGCAGAACTCCTGTACACTGCCTCTCACTACTTCCAATGTACAGAAATCCTGTAAGCTGCTTCTCTTTTACTCAGACTACTGAAAACCCGCATGGTGCGTAAGACTACTCCCATGCTACAGAACTCCCGTAAAGTGTTTCCTACACTCAGGATGCAGAACTCCTGTACACTGCCTCTCACTACTTCCAATGTACAGAAATCCTGTAAGCTGCTTCTCTTTTGCTCACACTACTGAAAACCCGCATAGTGCGTAAGACTACTCCCATGCTACAGAACTCCCGTAAAGTGTTTCCTACACTCAGGATGCAGAACTCCTGTAAACTGCCACTCCGTACTTCCAATGTACAGAAACCCTGTAAACTGCTTCTCTTTTACTCACACTACTGAAAACACGCATAGTGCGTAAGACTACTCCCATGCTACAGAACTCCCATAAAGTGTTTCCTACACTCAGGATGCATAACTCCTGTAAACTGCCTCTCCGTACTTCCAATGTACAGAAATCCTGTAAGCTGCTTCACTTTTACTCAGACTACTGAAAACCCGCATGGTGCGTAAGACTACTCCCATGCTACAGAACTCCCGTAAAGTGTTTCCTACACTCAGGATGCAGAACTCCTGTAAACTGCCTCTCACTACTTCCAATGTACAGAAATCCTGTAAGCTGCTTCTCTTTTACTCACACTACTGAAAATCCGCATTGTGCGTATGACTACTCCCATGCTACAGAACTCCCGTAGTGTTTCCTACACTCAGGATGCAGAACTCCTGTAAACTGCCTCTCACTACTTCCAATGTACAGAAATCCTGTAAGCTGCTTCTCTTTTACTCAGACTACTGAAAACCCGCATAATGCGTAAGACTACTCCCATGCTACAGAACTCCCGTAAAGTGTTTCCTACACTCAGGATGCAGAACTCCTGTAAACTGCCTCTCACTACTTATATTGTAGAGAAATCCTGTAAGCTGCTTCTCTTTTACTCAGACTACTGAAAACCCGCATGGTGCGTAAGACTACTCCCATGCTACAGAACTCCCGTAAAGTGTTTCCTACACTCAGGATGCAGAACTCCTGTAAACTGCCTCTCACTACTTCCATTGTACAGAAATCCTGTAAGCTGCTTCTCTTTTACTCAGACTACTGAAAACACGCATAGTGCGTAAGACTACTCCCATGCTACAGAACTCCCGTAAAGTGTTTCCTACACTCAGGATGCAGAACTCCTGTAAACTTCATCTCACTACTTCCAATGTACAGAAACCCTGTAAGCTGCTTCCCTTTTACTCACACTACTGAAAACCCACATTGTGCGTAAGACTACTCCCATGCTACAGAACTCCCGTAAAGTGTTTCCTACACTCAGGATGCATAACTCCTGTAAACTGCCTCTCCGTACTTCCAATGTACAGAAATCCTGTAAGCTGCTTCACTTTTACTCAGACTACTGAAAACCCGCATGGTGCGTAAGACTACTCCCATGCTACAGAACTCCCGTAAAGTGTTTCCTACACTCAGGATGCAGAACTCCTGTAAACTGCCTCTCACTACTTCCAATGTACAGAAATCCTGTAAGCTGCTTCTCTTTTACTCACACTACTGAAAACCCGCATTGTGCGTATGACTACTCCCATGCTACAGAACTCCCGTAAAGTGTTTCCTACACTCAGGATGCAGAACTCCTGTAAACTGCCTCTCACTACTTCCAATGTACAGAAATCCTGTAAGCTGCTTCTCTTTTACTCAGACTACTGAAAACCCGCATAGTGCGTAAGACTACTCCCATGCTACAGAACTCCCGTAAAGTGTTTCCTACACTCAGGATGCAGAACTGCTGTAAACTGCCTCTCACTACTTCCAATGTACAGAAATCCTGTAAGCTGCTTCTCTTTTACTCAGACTACTGAAAACCCGCATAGTGCGTAAGACTACTCCCATGCTACAGAACTCCCGTAAAGTGTTTCCTACACTCAGGATGCAGAACTCCTGTAAACTGCCTCTCACTACTTCCATTGTACAGAAATCCTGTAAGCTGCTTCTCTTTTACTCAGACTACTGAAAACACGCATAGTGCGTAAGACTACTCCCATGCTACAGAACTCCCGTAAAGTGTTTCCTACACTCAGGATGCAGAACTCCTGTAAACTGCTTCTCCGTACTTCAAATGTACAGAAACCCTGTAAGCTGCTTCTCTTTTACTCACACTACTGAAAACCCACATTGTGCGTAAGACTACTCCCATGCTACAGAACTCCCGTAAAGTGTTTCCTACACTCAGGATGCAGAACTCCTGTAAACTGCCTCTCACTACTTCCAATGTACAGAAATCCTGTAAGCTGCTTCTCTTTTACTCAGACTACTGAAAACCCGCATAGTGCATAAGACTACTCCCATGCTACAGAACTCCCGTAAAATGTTTCCTACACTCAGGATGCAGAACTCCTGTAAACTGCCTCTCCGTACTTCCAATGTACAGAAACCCTGTAAGCTGCTTCTCTTTTACTCACACTACTGAAAACCCGCATTGTGCGTAAGACTACTCCCATGCTACAGAACTCCCGTAAAGTGTTTCCTACACTCAGGATGCAGAACTCCTGTAAACTGCCTCTCACTAATTCCAATGTACAGAAATCCTGTAAGCTGCTTCTCTTTTACTCAGACTACTGAAAACCCGCATAGTGTGTAAGACTACTCCCATGCTACAGAACTCCCGTAAAGTGTTTCCTACACTCAGGATGCAGAACTCCTGTAGACTGGCTCTCCGTACTTCCATTGTACAGAAATCCTGTAAGCTGCTTCTCTTTCACTCAGACTACTGAAAACCCGCATAGTGCGTAAGACTACTCCCATGCTACAGAACTCCCGTAAAGTGTTTCCTACACTCAGGATGCAGAACTCCTGTAAACTGCCTCTCACTACTTCCAATGTACAAAAATCCTGTAAGCTGCTTCTGTTTTACTCAGACTACTGAAAACCCGCATGGTGCGTAAGACTACTCCCATGCTACAGAACTCCCGTAAAGTGTTTCCTACACTCAGGATGCAGAACTCCTGTAAACTGCCTCTCACTACTTATATTGTACAGAAATTTTTTAAGCTGCTTCTCTTTTACTCAGACTACTGAAAACCCGCATAGTGCGTAAGACTTCTCCCATGCTACAGAACTCCCGCAAAGTGTTTCCTACACTCAGGATGCAGAACTCCTGTAAACTGCTTCTCCGTACTTCCAATGTACAGAAACCCTGTAAGCTGCTTCTCTTTTACTCACACTACTGAAAACCCGCATTGTGCGTAAGACTACTCCCATGCTACAGAACTCCCGTAAAGTGTTTCCTACACTCAGGATGCAGAACTCCTGTAAACTGCCTCTCACTACTTCCAATGTACAGAAATCCTGTAAGCTGCTTCCCTTTTACTCACACTACTGAAAACCCGCATGGTGCGTAAGACTACTCCCATGCTACAGAACTCCCGTAAAGTGTTTCCTACACTCAGGATGCAGAACTCCTGTAAACTGCCTCTCACTACTTATATTGTACAGAAATCCTGTAAGCTGCTTCTCTTTTACTCAGACTACTGAAAACCCGCATGGTGCGTAAGACTACTCCCATGCTACAGAACTCCCGTAAAGTGTTTCCTACACTCAGGATGCAGAACTCCTGTAAACTGCTTCTCCGTACTTCCAATGTACAGGAACCCTGTAAGCTGCTTCTCTTTTACTCACACTACTGAAAACCCGCATTGTGCGTAAGACTACTCCCATGCTACAGAACTCCCGTAAAGTGTTTCCTACACTCAGGATGCAGAACTCCTGTAAACTGCCTCTCACTACTTCCAATGTACAGAAATCCTGTAAGCTGCTTCTCTTTTACTCAGACTACTGAAAACCCGCATAGTGCGTAAGACTACTCCCATGCTACAGAACTCCCGTAAAGTGTTTCCTACACTCAGGATGCAGAACTCCTGTAAACTGCCTCTCACTACTTCCAATGTACAGAAATCCTGTAAGCTGCTTCTCTTTTACTCAGACTACTGAAAACCCGCATGGTGCGTAAGACTACTCCCATGCTACAGAACTCCCGTAAAGTGTTTCCTACACTCAGGATGCAGAACTCCTGTACACTGCCTCTCACTACTTCCAATGTACAGAAATCCTGTAAGCTGCTTCTCTTTTACTCAGACTACTGAAAACCCGCATGGTGCGTAAGACTACTCCCATGCTACAGAACTCCCGTAAAGTGTTTCCTACACTCAGGATGCAGAACTCCTGTACACTGCCTCTCACTACTTCCAATGTACAGAAATCCTGTAAGCTGCTTCTCTTTTGCTCACACTACTGAAAACCCGCATAGTGCGTAAGACTACTCCCATGCTACAGAACTCCCGTAAAGTGTTTCCTACACTCAGGATGCAGAACTCCTGTAAACTGCCACTCCGTACTTCCAATGTACAGAAACCCTGTAAACTGCTTCTCTTTTACTCACACTACTGAAAACACGCATAGTGCGTAAGACTACTCCCATGCTACAGAACTCCCATAAAGTGTTTCCTACACTCAGGATGCATAACTCCTGTAAACTGCCTCTCCGTACTTCCAATGTACAGAAATCCTGTAAGCTGCTTCACTTTTACTCAGACTACTGAAAACCCGCATGGTGCGTAAGACTACTCCCATGCTACAGAACTCCCGTAAAGTGTTTCCTACACTCAGGATGCAGAACTCCTGTAAACTGCCTCTCACTACTTCCAATGTACAGAAATCCTGTAAGCTGCTTCTCTTTTACTCACACTACTGAAAATCCGCATTGTGCGTATGACTACTCCCATGCTACAGAACTCCCGTAGTGTTTCCTACACTCAGGATGCAGAACTCCTGTAAACTGCCTCTCACTACTTCCAATGTACAGAAATCCTGTAAGCTGCTTCTCTTTTACTCAGACTACTGAAAACCCGCATAGTGCGTAAGACTACTCCCATGCTACAGAACTCCCGTAAAGTGTTTCCTACACTCAGGATGCAGAACTCCTGTAAACTGCCTCTCACTACTTATATTGTAGAGAAATCCTGTAAGCTGCTTCTCTTTTACTCAGACTACTGAAAACCCGCATGGTGCGTAAGACTACTCCCATGCTACAGAACTCCCGTAAAGTGTTTCCTACACTCAGGATGCAGAACTCCTGTAAACTGCCTCTCACTACTTCCATTGTACAGAAATCCTGTAAGCTGCTTCTCTTTTACTCAGACTACTGAAAACACGCATAGTGCGTAAGACTACTCCCATGCTACAGAACTCCCGTAAAGTGTTTCCTACACTCAGGATGCAGAACTCCTGTAAACTTCATCTCACTACTTCCAATGTACAGAAACCCTGTAAGCTGCTTCCCTTTTACTCACACTACTGAAAACCCACATTGTGCGTAAGACTACTCCCATGCTACAGAACTCCCGTAAAGTGTTTCCTACACTCAGGATGCATAACTCCTGTAAACTGCCTCTCCGTACTTCCAATGTACAGAAATCTTGTAAGCTGCTTCACTTTTACTCAGACTACTGAAAACCCGCATGGTGCGTAAGACTACTCCCATGCTACAGAACTCCCGTAAAGTGTTTCCTACACTCAGGATGCAGAACTCCTGTAAACTGCCTCTCACTACTTCCAATGTACAGAAATCCTGTAAGCTGCTTCTCTTTTACTCACACTACTGAAAACCCGCATTGTGCGTATGACTACTCCCATGCTACAGAACTCCCGTAAAGTGTTTCCTACACTCAGGATGCAGAACTCCTGTAAACTGCCTCTCACTACTTCCAATGTACAGAAATCCTGTAAGCTGCTTCTCTTTTACTCAGACTACTGAAAACCCGCATAGTGCGTAAGACTACTCCCATGCTACAGAACTCCCGTAAAGTGTTTCCTACACTCAGGATGCAGAACTGCTGTAAACTGCCTCTCACTAATTCCAATGTACAGAAATCCTGTAAGCTGCTTCTCTTTTACTCAGACTACTGAAAACCCGCATAGTGCGTAAGACTACTCCCATGCTACAGAACTCCCGTAAAGTGTTTCCTACACTCAGGATGCAGAACTCCTGTAAACTGCCTCTCACTACTTCCATTGTACAGAAATCCTGTAAGCTGCTTCTCTTTTACTCAGACTACTGAAAACACGCATAGTGCGTAAGACTACTCCCATGCTACAGAACTCCCGTAAAGTGTTTCCTACACTCAGGATGCAGAACTCCTGTAAACTGCTTCTCCGTACTTCAAATGTACAGAAACCCTGTAAGCTGCTTCTCTTTTACTCACACTACTGAAAACCCACATTGTGCGTAAGACTACTCCCATGCTACAGAACTCCCGTAAAGTGTTTCCTACACTCAGGATGCAGAACTCCTGTAAACTGCCTCTCACTACTTCCAATGTACAGAAATCCTGTAAGCTGCTTCTCTTTTACTCAGACTACTGAAAACCCGCATAGTGCATAAGACTACTCCCATGCTACAGAACTCCCGTAAAATGTTTCCTACACTCAGGATGCAGAACTCCTGTAAACTGCCTCTCCGTACTTCCAATGTACAGAAACCCTGTAAGCTGCTTCTCTTTTACTCACACTACTGAAAACCCGCATTGTGCGTAAGACTACTCCCATGCTACAGAACTCCCGTAAAGTGTTTCCTACACTCAGGATGCAGAACTCCTGTAAACTGCCTCTCACTACTTCCAATGTACAGAAATCCTGTAAGCTGCTTCTCTTTTACTCAGACTACTGAAAACCCGCATAGTGCGTAAGACTACTCCCATGCTACAGAACTCCCGTAAAGTGTTTCCTACACTCAGGATGCAGAACTCCTGTAAACTGCTTCTCCGTATTTCCAATGTACAGAAACCCTGTAAGCTGCTTCTGTTTTACTCAGACTACTGAAAACCCGCATAGTGCGTAAGACTACTCCCATGCTACAGAACTCCCGTAAAGTGTTTCCTACACTCAGGATGCAGAACTCCTGTAAACTGCCTCTCACTACTTCCAATGTACAGAAATCCTGTAAGCTGCTTCTCTTTTACTCACATTACTGAAAACCCGCATGGTGCGTAAGACTACTCCCATGCTACAGAACTCCCGTAAAGTGTTTCCTACACTCAGGATGCAGAACTCCTGTAAACTGCCTCTCACTACTTCCAATGTACAGAAATCCTGTAAGCTGCTTCTCTTTTACTCACACTACTGAAAACCCGCATAGTGCGTAAGACTACTCCCATGCTACAGAACTCCCGTAAAGTGTTTCCTACACTCAGGATGCAGAACTCCTGTAAACTGCCTCTCACTACTTCCAATGTACAGAAATCCTGTAAGCTGCTTCTGTTTTACTCAGACTACTGAAAACCCGCATAGTGCGTAAGACTACTCCCATGCTACAGAACTCCCGTAAAGTGTTTCCTACACTCAGGATGCAGAACTCCTGTAAACTGCCTCTCACTACTTCCAATGTACAAAAATCCTGTAAGCTGCTTCTCTTTTACTCACACTACTGAAAACCCGCATTGTGCGTAAGACTACTCCCATGCTACAGAACTCCCGTAAAGTGTTTCCTACACTCAGGATGCAGAACTCCTGTAAACTGCCTCTCACTACTTCCAATGTACAGAAATCCTGTAAGCTGCTTCTCTTTTACTCAGACTACTGAAAACCCGCATAGTGTGTAAGACTACTCCCATGCTACAGAACTCCCGTAAAGTGTTTCCTACACTCAGGATGCAGAACTCCTGTAAACTGCCTCTCCGTACTTCCAATGTACAGAAACCCTGTAAGCTGCTTCTCTTTTACTCACACTACTGAAAATCCGCATAGTGCGTAAGACTACTCCCATGCTACAGAACTCCCGTAAAGTGTTTCCTACACTCAGGATGCAGAACTCCTGTAAACTGCCTCTCACTACTTATATTGTACAGAAATCCTGTAAGCTGCTTCTCTTTTACTCAGACTACTGAAAACCCGCATAGTGCGTAAGACTACTCCCATGCTACAGAACTCCCGCAAAGTGTTTCCTACACTCAGGATGCAGAACTCCTGTAAACTGCTTCTCCGTACTTCCAATGTACAGAAACCCTGTAAGCTGCTTCTCTTTTACTCACACTACTGAAAACCCGCATGGTGCGTAAGACTACTCCCATGCTACAGAACTCCCGTAAAGTGTTTCCTACACTCAGGATGCAGAACTCCTGTAAACTGCCTCTCCGTACTTCCAATGTACAGAAACCCTGTAAGCTGCTTCTCTTTTACTCACACTACTGAAAACCCGCATTGTGCGTAAGACTACTCCAATGCTACAGAACTCCCGTAAAGTGTTTCCTACACTCAGGATGCAGAACTCCTGTAAACTGCCTCTCACTACTTCCAATGTACAGAAATCCTGTAAGCTGCTTCTCTTTTACTCAGACTACTGAAAACCCGCAAGGTGCGTAAGACTACTCCCATGCTACAGAACTCCCGTAATGTGTTTCCTACACTCAGGATGCAGAACTCCTGTAAACTGCTTTTCCGTACTTCCAATGTACAGGAACCCTGTAAGCTGCTTCTCTTTTACTCACACTACTGAAAACCCGCATTGTGCGTAAGACTACTCCCATGCTACAGAACTCCCGTAAAGTGTTTCCTACACTCAGGATGCAGAACTCCTGTAAACTGCCTCTCACTACTTCCAATGTACAGAAATCCTGTAAGCTGCTTCTCTTTTACTCAGACTACTGAAAACCCGCATAGTGCGTAAGACTACTCCCATGCTACAGAACTCCCGTAAAGTGTTTCCTACACTCAGGATGCAGAACTCCTGTACACTGCCTCTCACTACTTCCAATGTACAGAAATCCTGTAAGCTGCTTCTCTTTTGCTCACACTACTGAAAACCCGCATAGTGCGTAAGACTACTCCCATGCTACAGAACTCCCGTAAAGTGTTTCCTACACTCAGAATGCAGAACTCCTGTAAACTGCGACTCCGTACTTCCAATGTACAGAAACCCTGTAAACTGCTTCTCTTTTACTCACACTACTGAAAACACGCATAGTGCGTAAGACTACTCCCATGCTACAGAACTCCCATAAAGTGTTTCCTACACTCAGGATGCATAACTCCTGTAAACTGCCTCTCCGTACTTCCAATGTACAGAAATCCTGTAAGCTGCTTCACTTTTACTCAGACTACTGAAAACCCGCATGGTGCGTAAGACTACTCCCATGCTACAGAACTCCCGTAAAGTGTTTCCTACACTCAGGATGCAGAACTCCTGTAAACTGCCTCTCACTACTTCCATTGTACAGAAATCCTGTAAGCTGCTTCTCTTTCACTCAGACTACTGAAAACCCGCATAGTGCGTAAGACTACTCCCATGCTACAGAACTCCCGTAAAGTGTTTCCTACACTCAGGATGCAGAACTCCTGTAAACTGCCTCTCACTACTTCCAATGTACAGAAATCCTGTAAGCTCCTTCTCTTTTACTCAGACTACTGAAAACCCGCATAGTGCGTAAGACTACTCCCATGCTACAGAACTCCCGTAAAGTGTTTCCTACACTCAGGATGCAGAACTCCTGTAAACTGCTTCTCCGTATTTCCAATGTACAGAAACCCTGTAAGCTGCTTCTGTTTTACTCAGACTACTGAAAACCCGCATAGTGCGTAAGACTACTCCCATGCTACAGAACTCCTGTAAAGTGTTTCCTACACTCAGGATGCAGAACTCTTGTAAACTGCCTCTCACTACTTCCAATGTACAGAAACCCTGTAAGCTGCTTCTCTTTTACTCACACTACTGAAAACCCGCATTGTGCGTAAGACTACTCCCATGCTACAGAACTCCCGTAAAGTGTTTCCTACACTCAGGATGCAGAACTCCTGTAAACTGCCTCTCACTACTTCCATTTTACAGAAATCCTGTAAGCTGCTTCTCTTTTACTCAGACTACTGAAAACACGCATGGTGCGTAAGACTACTCCCATGCTACAGAACTCCCGTAAAGTGTTTCCTACACTCAGGATGCGAAACTCCTGTAAACTGCCTCTCACTACTTCCATTGTACAGAAATCCTGTAAGCTGCTTCTCTTTCACTCAGACTACTGAAAACCCGCATAGTGAGTAAGACTACTCCCATGCTACAGAACTCCCGTAAAGTGTTTCCTACACTCAGGATGCAGAACTCCTGTAAACTGCCTCTCACTACTTCCAATGTACAGAAATCCTATAAGCTGCTTCTCTTTTACTCAGACTACTGAAAACCCGCATTGTGCGTAAGACTACTCCCATGCTACAGAACTCCCGTAAAGTGTTTCCTACACTCAGGATGCAGAACTCCTGTAAACTGCCTCTCACTACTTATATTGTAGAGAAATCCTGTAAGCTGCTTCACTTTTACTCAGACTACTGAAAACCCGCATGGTGCGTAAGACTACTCCCATGCTACAGAACTCCCGTAAAGTGTTTCCTACACTCAGGATGCAGAACTCCTGTAAACTGCCTCTCACTACTTCCATTGTACAGAAATCCTGTAAGCTGCTTCTCTTTTACTCAGACTACTGAAAACCCGCATGGTGCGTAAGACTACTCCCATGCTACAGAACTCCCGTAAAGTGTTTCCTACACTCAGGATGCATAACTCCTGTAAACTGCCTCTCACTACTTCCAATGTACAGAAACCCTGTAAGCTGCTTCTCTTTTACTCACACTACTGAAAACCCGCATTGTGCGTTAGACTTCTCCCATGCTACAGAACTCCCGTAAAGTGTTTCCTACACTCAGGATGCAGAACTCCTGTAAACTGCCTCTCACTACTTCCAATGTACAGAAATCCTGTAAGCTGCTTCTCTTTTACTCAGACTACTGAAAACCCGCATGGTGCGTAAGACTACTCCCATGCTACAGAACTCCCGTAAAGTGTTTCCTACACTCAGGATGCAGAACTCCTGTAAACTGCTTCTCCGTATTTCCAATGTACAGAAACCCTGTAAGCTGCTTCTGTTTTACTCAGACTACTGAAAACCCGCATAGTGCGTAAGACTACTCCCATGCTACAGAACTCCCGTAAAGTGTTTCCTACACTCAGGATGCAGAACTCTTGTAAACTGCCTCTCACTACTTCCAATGTACAGAAACCCTGTAAGCTGCTTCTCTTTTACTCACACTACTGAAAACCCGCATTGTGCGTAAGACTACTCCCATGCTACAGAACTCCCGTAAAGTGTTTCCTACACTCAGGATGCAGAACTCCTGTAAACTGCCTCTCACTACTTCCATTGTACAGAAATCCTGTAAGCTGCTTCTCTTTCACTCAGACTACTGAAAACACGCATGGTGCGTAAGACTACTCCCATGCTACAGAACTCCCGTAAAGTGTTTCCTACACTCAGGATGCAGAACTCCTGTAAACTGCCTCTCACTACTTCCATTGTACAGAAATCCTGTAAGCTGCTTCTCTTTTACTCAGACTACTGAAAACACGCATGGTGCGTAAGACTACTCCCATGCTACAGAACTCCCGTAAAGTGTTTCCTACACTCAGGATGCAGAACTCCTGTAAACTGCCTCTCACTACTTCCATTGTACAGAAATCCTGTAAGCTGCTTCTCTTTCACTCAGACTACTGAAAACCCGCATAGTGAGTAAGACTACTCCCATGCTACAGAACTCCCGTAAAGTGTTTCCTACACTCAGGATGCAGAACTCCTGTAAACTGCCTCTCACTACTTCCAATGTACAGAAATCCTATAAGCTGCTTCTCTTTTACTCAGACTACTGAAAACCCGCATTGTGCGTAAGACTACTCCCATGCTACAGAACTCCCGTAAAGTGTTTCCTACACTCAGGATGCAGAACTCCTGTAAACTGCCTCTCACTACTTATATTGTAGAGAAATCCTGTAAGCTGCTTCACTTTTACTCAGACTACTGAAAACCCGCATGGTGCGTAAGACTACTCCCATGCTACAGAACTCCCGTAAAGTGTTTCCTACACTCAGGATGCAGAACTCCTGTAAACTGCCTCTCACTACTTCCATTGTACAGAAATCCTGTAAGCTGCTTCTCTTTTACTCAGACTACTGAAAACCCGCATAGTGCGTAAGACTACTCCCATGCTACAGAACTCCCGTAAAGTGTTTCCTACACTCAGGATGCATAACTCCTGTAAACTGCCTCTCACTACTTCCAATGTACAGAAACCCTGTAAGCTGCTTCTCTTTTACTCACACTACTGAAAACCCGCATTGTGCGTTAGACTTCTCCCATGCTACAGAACTCCCGTAAAGTGTTTCCTACACTCAGGATGCAGAACTCCTGTAAACTGCCTCTCACTACTTCCAATGTACAGAAATCCTGTAAGCTGCTTCTCTTTTACTCAGACTACTGAAAACACGCATGGTGCGTAAGACTACTCCCATGCTACAGAACTCCCGTAAAGTGTTTCCTACACTCAGGATGCAGAACTCCTGTACACTGACTCTCAATACTTGCAATGTACAGAAACCCTGTAAGCTGCTTCTCTTTTACTCACACTACTGAAACCCCGCATTGTGCGTATGACTACTCCCATGCTACAGAACTCCCGTAAAGTGTTTCCTACACTCAGGATGCAGAACTCCTGTAAACTGCCTCTCACTACTTCCAATGTACAGAAACCCTGTAAGCTGCTTCTCTTTTACTCACACTACTGAAACCCCGCATTGTGCGTATGACTACTCCCATGCTACAGAACTCCCGTAAAGTGTTTCCTACACTCAGGATGCAGAACTCCTGTAAACTGCCTCTCACTACTTCCATTGTACAGAAATCCTGTACGCTGCTTCTGTTTTACTCAGACTACTGAAAACCCGCATGGTGCGTAAGACTACTCCCATGCTACAGAACTCCCGTAAAGTGTTTCCTACACTCAGGATGCAGAACTCCTGTAAACTGCCTCTCACTACTTATATTGTACAGAAATCCTGTAAGCTGCTTCTCTTTTACTCAGACTACTGAAAACCCGCATGGTGCGTAAGACTACTCCCATGCTACAGAACTCCCGTAAAGTGTTTCCTACACTCAGGATGCAGAACTCCTGTAAACTGCCTCTCACTACTTCCATTGTACAGAAATCCTGTAAGCTGCTTCTCTTTCACTCAGACTACTGAAAACCCGCATAGTGCGTAAGACTACTCCCATGCTACAGAACTCCCGTAAAGTGTTTCCTACACTCAGGATGCAGAACTCCTGTAAACTGCCTCTCCGTACTTCCAATGTACAGAAATCCTGTAAGCTGCTTCTCTTTTACTCACACTACTGAAAACCCGCATAGTGTGTAAGACTACTCCCATGCTACAGAACTCCCGTAAAGTGTTTCCTACACTCAGGATGCAGAACTCCTGTACACTGCCTCTCACTACTTCCATTGTACAGAAATCCTGTAAGCTGCTTCTCTTTCACTCAGACTACTGAAAACCCTCATAGTGCGTAAGACTACTCCCATGCTACAGAACTCCCGTAAAGTGTTTCCTACACTCAGGATGCAGAACTCCTGTAAACTGCCTCTCACTACTTCCAATGTACAGAAATCCTGTAAGCTGCTTCTCTTTTACTCACACTACTGAAAACCCGCATAGTGTGTAAGACTACTCCCATGCTACAGAACTCCCGTAAAGTGTTTCCTACACTCAGGATGCAGAACTCCTGTAAACTGCCTCTCACTACTTCCAATGTACAGAAATCCTGTAAGCTGCTTCTCTTTTACTCAGACTACTGAAAACACGCATAGTGCGTAAGACTACTCCCATGCTACAGAACTCCCGTAAAGTGTTTCCTACACTCAGGATGCAGAACTCCTGTAAACTGCTTCTCCGTACTTCAAATGTACAGAAACCCTGTAAGCTGCTTCTCTTTTACTCAGACTACTGAAAACCCACATTGTGCGTAAGACTACTCCCATGCTACAGAACTCCCGTAAAGTGTTTCCTACACTCAGGATGCAGAACTCCTGTAAACTGCCTCTCACTACTTCCAATGTACAGAAATCCTGTAAGCTGCTTCTCTTTTACTCAGACTACTGAAAACCCGCATAGTGCATAAGACTACTCCCATGCTACAGAACTCCCGTAAAATGTTTCCTACACTCAGGATGCAGAACTCCTGTAAACTGCCTCTCCGTACTTCCAATGTACAGAAACCCTGTAAACTGCTTCTCTTTTACTCACACTACTGAAAACCCGCATTGTGCGTAAGACTACTCCCATGCTACAGAACTCCTGTAAAGTGTTTCCTACACTCAGGATGCAGAACTCCTGTAAACTGCCTCTCACTACTTCCAATGTACAGAAATCCTGTAAGCTGCTTCTCTTTTACTCAGACTACTGAAAACCCGCATAGTGCGTAAGACTACTCCCATGCTACAGAACTCCCGTAAAGTGTTTCCTACACTCAGGATGCAGAACTCCTGTAAACTGCCTCTCACTACTTCCATTGTACAGAAATCCTGTAAGCTGCTTCTCTTTTACTCAGACTACTGAAAACCCGCATGGTGCGTAAGACTACTCCCATGCTACAGAACTCCCGTAAAGTGTTTCCTACACTCAGGATGCAGAACTCCTGTAAACTGCCTCTCACTACTTCCAATGTACAGAAATCCTGTAAGCTGCTTCTCTTTTACTCACACTACTGAAAACCCGCATAGTGAGTAAGACTACTCCCATGCTACAGAACTCCCATAAAGTGTTTCCTACACTCAGGATGCAGAACTCCTGTAAACTGCCTCTCCGTACTTCCAATGTACAGAAATCCTGTAAGATGCTTCTCTTTAACTCACACTACTGAAAACCCGCATAGTGTGTAAGACTACTCCCATGCTACAGAACTCCCGTAAAGTGTTTCCTACACTCAGGATGCAGAACTCCTGTAAACTGCCTCTCACTACTTCCAATGTACAGAAATCCTGTAAGCTGCTTCTCTTTTACTCACACTACTGAAAACACGCATAGTGCGTAAGACTACTCCCATGCTACAGAACTCCCGTAAAGTGTTTCCTACACTCAGGATGCAGAACTCCTGTAAACTGCCTCTCCGTACTTCCAATGTACAGAAACCCTGTAAGCTGCTTCTCTTTTACTCACACTACTGAAAACCCGCATTGTGCGTAAGACTACTCCCATGCTACAGAACTCCCGTAAAGTGTTTCCTACACTCAGGATGCAGAACTCCTGTAAACTGCCTCTCACTACTTCCAATGTACAGAAATCCTGTAAGCTGCTTCTCTTTTACTCAGACTACTGAAAACCCGCATAGTGCGTAAGACTACTCCCATGCTACAGAACTCCCGTAAAGTGTTTCCTACACTCAGGATGCAGAACTCCTGTAAACTGCCTCTCACTACTTATATTGTAGAGAAATCCTGTAAGCTGCTTCTCTTTTACTCAGACTACTGAAAACCCGCATGGTGCGTAAGACTACTCCCATGCTACAGAACTCCCGTAAAGTGTTTCCTACACTCAGGATGCAGAACTCCTGTAAACTGCCTCTCACTACTTCCATTGTACAGAAATCCTGTAAGCTGCTTCTCCTTTACTCAGACTACTGAAAACCCGCATGGTGCGTAAGACTACTCCCATGCTACAGAACTCCCGTAAAGTGTTTCCTACACTCAGGATGCATAACTCCTGTAAACTGCCTCTCACTACTTCCAATGTACAGAAACCCTGTAAGCTGCTTCTCTTTTACTCACACTACTGAAAACCCGCATTGTGCGTTAGACTACTCCCATGCTACAGAACTCCCGTAAAGTGTTTCCTACACTCAGGATGCAGAACTCCTGTAAACTGCCTCTCACTACTTCCATTGTACAGAAATACTGTAAGCTGTTTCTGTTTTACTCAGACTACTGAAAACCCGCATAGTGCGTAAGACTACTCCCATGCTACAGAACTCCCGTAAAGTGTTTCCTACACTCAGGATGCAGAACTCCTGTAAACTGCCTCTCACTACTTCCAATGTACAGAAATCCTGTAAGCTGCTTCTCTTTTACTCAGACTACTGAAAACCCGCATAGTGTGTAAGACTACTCCCATGCTACAGAACTCCCGTAAAGTGTTTCCTACACTCAGGATGCAGAACTCCTGTAAACTGCCTCTCCGTACTTCCAATGTACAGAAACCCTGTAAGCTGCTTCTCTTTTACTCAGACTACTGAAAATCCGCATAGTGCGTAAGACTACTCCCATGCTACAGAACTCCCGTAAAGTGTTTCCTACACTCAGGATGCAGAACTCCTGTAAACTGCCTCTCACTACTTCCAATGTACAGAAATCCTGTAAGCTGCTTCTGTTTTACTCAGACTACTGAAAACCCGCATGGTGCGTAAGACTACTCCCATGCTACAGAACTCCCGTAAAGTGTTTCCTACACTCAGGATGCAGAACTCCTGTAAACTGCCTCTCACTACTTATATTGTACAGAAATTTTGTAAGCTGCTTCTCTTTTACTCAGACTACTGAAAACCCGCATAGTGCGTAAGACTACTCCCATGCTACAGAACTCCCGCAAAGTGTTTCCTACACTCAGGATGCAGAACTCCTGTAAACTGCTTCTCCGTACTTCCAATGTACAGAAACCCTGTAAGCTGCTTCTCTTTTACTCACACTACTGAAAACCCGCATGGTGCGTAAGACTACTCCCATGCTACAGAACTCCCGTAAAGTGTTTCCTACACTCAGGATGCAGAACTCCTGTAAACTGCCTCTCCGTACTTCCAATGTACAGAAACCCTGTAAGCTGCTTCTCTTTTACTCACACTACTGAAAACCCGCATTGTGCGTAAGACTACTCCCATGCTACAGAACTCCCGTAAAGTGTTTCCTACACTCAGGATGCAGAACTCCTGTAAACTGCCTCTCACTACTTCCAATGTACAGAAATCCTGTAAGCTGCTTCTCTTTTACTCAGACTACTGAAAACCCGCATAGTGCGTAAGACTACTCCCATGCTACAGAACTCCCGTAAAGTGTTTCCTACACTCAGGATGCAGAACTCCTGTAAACTGCCTCTCACTACTTATATTGTAGAGAAATCCTGTAAGCTGCTTCTCTTTTACTCAGACTACTGAAAACCCGCATAGTGCGTAAGACTACTCCCATGCTACAGAACTCCCTTAAAGTGTTTCCTACACTCAGGATGCAGAACTCCTGTAAACTGCCTCTCACTACTTCCATTGTACAGAAATCCTGTAAGCTGCTTCTCCTTTACTCAGACTACTGAAAACCCGCATGGTGCGTAAGACTACTCCCATGCTACAGAACTCCCGTAAAGTGTTTCCTACACTCAGGATGCATAACTCCTGTAAACTGCCTCTCACTACTTCCAATGTACAGAAACCCTGTAAGCTGCATCTCTTTTACTCACACTACTGAAAACCCGCATTGTGCGTTAGACTACTCCCATGCTACAGAACTCCCGTAAAGTGTTTCCTACACTCAGGATGCAGAACTCCTGTAAACTGCCTCTCACTACTTCCAATGTACAGAAATCCTGTAAGCTGCTTCTCTTTTACTCAGACTACTGAAAACCCGCATGGTGCGTAAGACTACTCCCATGCTACAGAACTCCCGTAAAGTGTTTCCTACACTCAGGATGCAGAACTCCTGTAAACTGCCTCTCACTACTTCCTTTGTACAGAAATCCTGTAAGCTGCTTCTCTTTTACTCAGACTACTGAAAACCCGCATAGTGCGTAAGACTACTCCCATGCTACAGAACTCCCGTAAAGTGTTTCCTACACTCAGGATGCAGAACTCCTGTAAACTGCTTCTCCGTATTTCCAATGTACAGAAACCCTGTAAGCTGCTTCTGTTTTACTCAGACTACTGAAAACCCGCATAGTGCGTAAGACTACTCCCATGCTACAGAACTCCCGTAAAGTGTTTCCTACACTCAGGATGCAGAACTCCTGTAAACTGCCTCTCACTACTTCCAATGTACAGAAATCCTGTAAGCTGCTTCTCTTTTACTCACATTACTGAAAACCCGCATGGTGCGTAAGACTACTCCCATGCTACAGAACTCCCGTAAAGTGTTTCCTACACTCAGGATGCAGAACTCCTGTAAACTGCCTCTCACTACTTCCAATGTACAGAAATCCTGTAAGCTGCTTCTCTTTTACTCACACTACTGAAAACCCGCATAGTGCGTAAGACTACTCCCATGCTACAGAACTCCCGTAAAGTGTTTCCTACACTCAGGATGCAGAACTCCTGTAAACTGCCTCTCACTACTTCCAATGTACAGAAATCCTGTAAGCTGCTTCTGTTTTACGCAGACTACTGAAAACCCGCATAGTGCGTAAGACTACTCCCATGCTACAGAACTCCCGTAAAGTGTTTCCTACACTCAGGATGCAGAACTCCTGTAAACTGCCTCTCACTACTTCCAATGTACAAAAATCCTGTAAGCTGCTTCTCTTTTACTCACACTACTGAAAACCCGCATTGTGCGTATGACTACTCCCATGCTACAGAACTCCCGTAAAGTGTTTCCTACACTCAGGATGCAGAACTCCTGTAAACTGCCTCTCACTACTTCCATTGTACAGAAATCCTGTAAGCTGTTTCTGTTTTACTCAGACTACTGAAAACCCGCATAGTGCGTAAGACTACTCCCATGCTACAGAACTCCCGTAAAGTGTTTCCTACACTCAGGATGCAGAACTCCTGTAAACTGCCTCTCACTACTTCCAATGTACAGAAATCCTGTAAGCTGCTTCTCTTTTACTCAGACTAGTGAAAACCCGCATAGTGTGTAAGACTACTCCCATGCTACAGAACTCCCGTAAAGTGTTTCCTACACTCAGGATGCAGAACTCCTGTAAACTGCCTCTCCGTACTTCCAATGTACAGAAACCCTGTAAGCTGCTTCTCTTTTACTCACACTACTGAAAATCCGCATAGTGCGTAAGACTACTCCCATGCTACAGAACTCCCGTAAAGTGTTTCCTACACTCAGGATGCAGAACTCCTGTAAACTGCCTCTCACTACTTCCAATGTACAGAAATCCTGTAAGCTGCTTCTGTTTTACTCAGACTACTGAAAACCCGCATGGTGCGTAAGACTACTCCCATGCTACAGAACTCCCGTAAAGTGTTTCCTACACTCAGGATGCAGAACTCCTGTAAACTGCCTCTCACTACTTATATTGTACAGAAATTTTGTAAGCTGCTTCTCTTTTACTCAGACTACTGAAAACCCGCATAGTGCGTAAGACTACTCCCATGCTACAGAACTCCCGCAAAGTGTTTCCTACACTCAGGATGCAGAACTCCTGTAAACTGCTTCTCCGTACTTCCAATGTACAGAAACCCTGTAAGCTGCTTCTCTTTTACTCACACTACTGAAAACCCGCATGGTGCGTAAGACTACTCCCATGCTACAGAACTCCCGTAAAGTGTTTCCTACACTCAGGATGCAGAACTCCTGTAAACTGCCTCTCACTACTTCCAATGTACAGAAACCCTGTAAGCTGCTTCTCTTTTACTCACACTACTGAAAACCCGCATTGTGCGTAAGACTACTCCCATGCTACAGAACTCCCGTAAAGTGTTTCCTACACTCAGGATGCAGAACTCCTGTAAACTGCCTCTCACTACTTCCAATGTACAGAAATCCTGTAAGCTGCTTCTCTTTTACTCAGACTACTGAAAACCCGCATAGTGCGTAAGACTACTCCCATGCTACAGAACTCCCGTAAAGTGTTTCCTACACTCAGGATGCAGAACTCCTGTAAACTGCTTCTCCGTACTTCCAATGTACAGGAACCCTGTAAGCTGCTTCTCTTTTACTCACACTACTGAAAACCCGCATTGTGCGTAAGACTACTCCCATGCTACAGAACTCCCGTAAAGTGTTTCCTACACTCAGGATGCAGAACTCCTGTAAACTGCCTCTCACTACTTCCAATGTACAGAAATCCTGTAAGCTGCTTCTCTTTTACTCAGACTACTGAAAACCCGCATAGTGCGTAAGACTACTCCCATGCTACAGAACTCCCGTAAAGTGTTTCCTACACTCAGGATGCAGAACTCCTGTAAACTGCCTCTCACTACTTCCTTTGTACAGAAATCCTGTAAGCTGCTTCTCTTTTACTCAGACTACTGAAAACCCGCATGGTGCGTAAGACTACTCCCATGCTACAGAACTCCCGTAAAGTGTTTCCTACACTCAGGATGCAGAACTCCTGTACACTGCCTCTCACTACTTCCAATGTACAGAAATCCAGTAAGCTGCTTCTCTTTTACTCAGACTACTGAAAACCCGCATGGTGCGTAAGACTACTCCCATGCTACAGAACTCCCGTAAAGTGTTTCCTACACTCAGGATGCAGAACTCCTGTACACTGCCTCTCACTACTTCCAATGTACAGAAATCCTGTAAGCTGCTTCTCTTTTGCTCACACTACTGAAAACCCGCATTGTGCGTAAGACTACTCCCATGCTACAGAACTCCCGTAAAGTGTTTCCTACACTCAGGATGCAGAACTCCTGTAAACTGCCTCTCACTACTTATATTGTAGAGAAATCCTGTAAGCTGCTTCTCTTTTACTCAGACTACTGAAAACCCGCATGGTGCGTAAGACTACTCCCATGCTACAGAACTCCCGTAAAGTGTTTCCTACACTCAGGATGCAGAACTCCTGTAAACTGCCTCTCCGTACTTCCAATGTACAGAAACCCTGTAAGCTGCTTCTCTTTTACTCAGACTACTGAAAACCCGCATGGTGCGTAAGACTACTCCCATGCTACAGAACTCCCGTAAAGTGTTTCCTACACTCAGGATGCATAACTCCTGTAAACTGCCTCTCACTACTTCCAATGTACAGAAACCCTGTAAGCTGCTTCTCTTTTACTCACACTACTGAAAACCCGCATTGTGCGTTAGACTTCTCCCATGCTACAGAACTCCCGTAAAGTGTTTCCTACACTCAGGATGCAGAACTCCTGTAAACTGCCTCTCACTACTTCCAATGTACAGAAATCCTGTAAGCTGCTTCTCTTTTACTCAGACTACTGAAAACCCGCATGGTGCGTAAGACTACTCCCATGCTACAGAACTCCCGTAAAGTGTTTCCTACACTCAGGATGCAGAACTCCTGTACACTGACTCTCAATACTTGCAATGTACAGAAACCCTGTAAGCTGCTTCTCTTTTACTCACACTACTGAAACCCCGCATTGTGCGTATGACTACTCCCATGCTACAGAACTCCCGTAAAGTGTTTCCTACACTCAGGATGCAGAACTCCTGTAAACTGCCTCTCACTACTTCCAATGTACAGAAACCCTGTAAGCTGCTTCTCTTTTACTCACACTACTGAAACCCCGCATTGTGCGTATGACTACTCCCATGCTACAGAACTCCCGTAAAGTGTTTCCTACACTCAGGATGCAGAACTCCTGTAAACTGCCTCTCACTACTTCCATTGTACAGAAATCCTGTAAGCTGCTTCTGTTTTACTCAGACTACTGAAAACCCGCATGGTGCGTAAGACTACTCCCATGCTACAGAACTCCCGTAAAGTGTTTCCTACACTCAGGATGCAGAACTCCTGTAAACTGCCTCTCACTACTTATATTGTACAGAAATCCTGTAAGCTGCTTCTCTTTTACTCAGACTACTGAAAACCCGCATGGTGCGTAAGACTACTCCCATGCTACAGAACTCCCGTAAAGTGTTTCCTACACTCAGGATGCAGAACTCCTGTAAACTGCCTCTCACTACTTCCATTGTACAGAAATCCTGTAAGCTGCTTCTCTTTCACTCAGACTACTGAAAACCCGCATAGTGCGTAAGACTACTCCCATGCTACAGAACTCCCGTAAAGTGTTTCCTACACTCAGGATGCAGAACTCCTGTAAACTGCCTCTCCGTACTTCCAATGTACAGAAATCCTGTAAGCTGCTTCTCTTTTACTCACACTACTGAAAACCCGCATAGTGTGTAAGACTACTCCCATGCTACAGAACTCCCGTAAAGTGTTTCCTACACTCAGGATGCAGAACTCCTGTAAACTGCCTCTCACTACTTCCATTGTACAGAAATCCTGTAAGCTGCTTCTCTTTCACTCAGACTACTGAAAACCCTCATAGTGCGTAAGACTACTCCCATGCTACAGAACTCCCGTAAAGTGTTTCCTACACTCAGGATGCAGAACTCCTGTAAACTGCCTCTCACTACTTCCAATGTACAGAAATCCTGTAAGCTGCTTCTCTTTTACTCACACTACTGAAAACCCGCATAGTGTGTAAGACTACTCCCATGCTACAGAACTCCCGTAAAGTGTTTCCTACACTCAGGATGCAGAACTCCTGTAAACTGCCTCTCACTACTTCCAATGTACAGAAATCCTGTAAGCTGCTTCTCTTTTACTCAGACTACTGAAAACACGCATAGTGCGTAAGACTACTCCCATGCTACAGAACTCCCGTAAAGAGTTTCCTACACTCAGGATGCAGAACTCCTGTAAACTGCTTCTCCGTACTTCAAATGTACAGAAACCCTGTAAGCTGCTTCTCTTTTACTCAGACTACTGAAAACCCACATTGTGCGTAAGACTACTCCCATGCTACAGAACTCCCGTAAAGTGTTTCCTACACTCAGGATGCAGAACTCCTGTAAACTGCCTCTCACTACTTCCAATGTACAGAAATCCTGTAAGCTGCTTCTCTTTTACTCAGACTACTGAAAACCCGCATAGTGCATAAGACTACTCCCATGCTACAGAACTCCCGTAAAGTGTTTCCTACACTCAGGATGCAGAACTCCTGTAAACTGCCTCTCCGTACTTCCAATGTACAGAAACCCTGTAAGCTGCTTCTCTTTTACTCACACTACTGAAAACCCGCATTGTGCGTAAGACTACTCCCATGCTACAGAACTCCTGTAAAGTGTTTCCTACACTCAGGATGCAGAACTCCTGTAAACTGCCTCTCACTACTTCCAATGTACAGAAATCCTGTAAGCTGCTTCTCTTTTACTCAGACTACTGAAAACACGCATAGTGCGTAAGACTACTCCCATGCTACAGAACTCCCGTAAAGTGTTTCCTACACTCAGGATGCAGAACTCCTGTAAACTGCCTCTCACTACTTCCTTTGTACAGAAATCCTGTAAGCTGCTTCTCTTTTACTCAGACTACTGAAAACCCGCATGGTGCGTAAGACTACTCCCATGCTACAGAACTCCCGTAAAGTGTTTCCTACACTCAGGATGCAGAACTCCTGTACACTGCCTCTCACTACTTCCAATGTACAGAAATCCTGTAAGCTGCTTCTCTTTTACTCAGACTACTGAAAACCCGCATGGTGCGTAAGACTACTCCCATGCTACAGAACTCCCGTAAAGTGTTTCCTACACTCAGGATGCAGAACTCCTGTACACTGCCTCTCACTACTTCCAATGTACAGAAATCCTGTAAGCTGCTTCTCTTTTGCTCACACTACTGAAAACCCGCATTGTGCGTAAGACTACTCCCATGCTACAGAACTCCCGTAAAGTGTTTCCTACACTCAGGATGCAGAACTCCTGTAAACTGCCTCTCACTACTTATATTGTAGAGAAATCCTGTAAGCTGCTTCTCTTTTACTCAGACTACTGAAAACCCGCATGGTGCGTAAGACTACTCCCATGCTACAGAACTCCCGTAAAGTGTTTCCTACACTCAGGATGCAGAACTCCTGTAAACTGCCTCTCCGTACTTCCAATGTACAGAAACCCTGTAAGCTGCTTCTCTTTTACTCAGACTACTGAAAACCCGCATGGTGCGTAAGACTACTCCCATGCTACAGAACTCCCGTAAAGTGTTTCCTACACTCAGGATGCATAACTCCTGTAAACTGCCTCTCACTACTTCCAATGTACAGAAACCCTGTAAGCTGCTTCTCTTTTACTCACACTACTGAAAACCCGCATTGTGCGTTAGACTTCTCCCATGCTACAGAACTCCCGTAAAGTGTTTCCTACACTCAGGATGCAGAACTCCTGTAAACTGCCTCTCACTACTTCCAATGTACAGAAATCCTGTAAGCTGCTTCTCTTTTACTCAGACTACTGAAAACCCGCATGGTGCGTAAGACTACTCCCATGCTACAGAACTCCCGTAAAGTGTTTCCTACACTCAGGATGCAGAACTCCTGTACACTGACTCTCAATACTTGCAATGTACAGAAACCCTGTAAGCTGCTTCTCTTTTACTCACACTACTGAAACCCCGCATTGTGCGTATGACTACTCCCATGCTACAGAACTCCCGTAAAGTGTTTCCTACACTCAGGATGCAGAACTCCTGTAAACTGCCTCTCACTACTTCCAATGTACAGAAACCCTGTAAGCTGCTTCTCTTTTACTCACACTACTGAAACCCCGCATTGTGCGTATGACTACTCCCATGCTACAGAACTCCCGTAAAGTGTTTCCTACACTCAGGATGCAGAACTCCTGTAAACTGCCTCTCACTACTTCCATTGTACAGAAATCCTGTAAGCTGCTTCTGTTTTACTCAGACTACTGAAAACCCGCATGGTGCGTAAGACTACTCCCATGCTACAGAACTCCCGTAAAGTGTTTCCTACACTCAGGATGCAGAACTCCTGTAAACTGCCTCTCACTACTTCCATTGTACAGAAATCCTGTAAGCTGCTTCTCTTTCACTCAGACTACTGAAAACCCGCATAGTGCGTAAGACTACTCCCATGCTACAGAACTCCCGTAAAGTGTTTCCTACACTCAGGATGCAGAACTCCTGTAAACTGCCTCTCCGTACTTCCAATGTACAGAAATCCTGTAAGCTGCTTCTCTTTTACTCACACTACTGAAAACCCGCATAGTGTGTAAGACTACTCCCATGCTACAGAACTCCCGTAAAGTGTTTCCTACACTCAGGATGCAGAACTCCTGTAAACTGCCTCTCACTACTTCCATTGTACAGAAATCCTGTAAGCTGCTTCTCTTTCACTCAGACTACTGAAAACCCTCATAGTGCGTAAGACTACTCCCATGCTACAGAACTCCCGTAAAGTGTTTCCTACACTCAGGATGCAGAACTCCTGTAAACTGCCTCTCACTACTTCCAATGTACAGAAATCCTGTAAGCTGCTTCTCTTTTACTCACACTACTGAAAACCCGCATAGTGTGTAAGACTACTCCCATGCTACAGAACTCCCGTAAAGTGTTTCCTACACTCAGGATGCAGAACTCCTGTAAACTGCCTCTCACTACTTCCAATGTACAGAAATCCTGTAAGCTGCTTCTCTTTTACTCAGACTACTGAAAACACGCATAGTGCGTAAGACTACTCCCATGCTACAGAACTCCCGTAAAGTGTTTCCTACACTCAGGATGCAGAACTCCTGTAAACTGCTTCTCCGTACTTCAAATGTACAGAAACCCTGTAAGCTGCTTCTCTTTTACTCAGACTACTGAAAACCCACATTGTGCGTAAGACTACTCCCATGCTACAGAACTCCCGTAAAGTGTTTCCTACACTCAGGATGCAGAACTCCTGTAAACTGCCTCTCACTACTTCCAATGTACAGAAATCCTGTAAGCTGCTTCTCTTTTACTCAGACTACTGAAAACCCGCATAGTGCATAAGACTACTCCCATGCTACAGAACTCCCGTAAAGTGTTTCCTACACTCAGGATGCAGAACTCCTGTAAACTGCCTCTCCGTACTTCCAATGTACAGAAACCCTGTAAGCTGCTTCTCTTTTACTCACACTACTGAAAACCCGCATTGTGCGTAAGACTACTCCCATGCTACAGAACTCCTGTAAAGTGTTTCCTACACTCAGGATGCAGAACTCCTGTAAACTGCCTCTCACTACTTCCAATGTACAGAAATCCTGTAAGCTGCTTCTCTTTTACTCAGACTACTGAAAACACGCATAGTGCGTAAGACTACTCCCATGCTACAGAACTCCCGTAAAGTGTTTCCTACACTCAGGATGCAGAACTCCTGTAAACTGCCTCTCACTACTTCCTTTGTACAGAAATCCTGTAAGCTGCTTCTCTTTTACTCAGACTACTGAAAACCCGCATGGTGCGTAAGACTACTCCCATGCTACAGAACTCCCGTAAAGTGTTTCCTACACTCAGGATGCAGAACTCCTGTACACTGCCTCTCACTACTTCCAATGTACAGAAATCCTGTAAGCTGCTTCTCTTTTACTCAGACTACTGAAAACCCGCATGGTGCGTAAGACTACTCCCATGCTACAGAACTCCCGTAAAGTGTTTCCTACACTCAGGATGCAGAACTCCTGTACACTGCCTCTCACTACTTCCAATGTACAGAAATCCTGTAAGCTGCTTCTCTTTTGCTCACACTACTGAAAACCCGCATTGTGCGTAAGACTACTCCCATGCTACAGAACTCCCGTAAAGTGTTTCCTACACTCAGGATGCAGAACTCCTGTAAACTGCCTCTCACTACTTATATTGTAGAGAAATCCTGTAAGCTGCTTCTCTTTTACTCAGACTACTGAAAACCCGCATGGTGCGTAAGACTACTCCCATGCTACAGAACTCCCGTAAAGTGTTTCCTACACTCAGGATGCAGAACTCCTGTAAACTGCCTCTCCGTACTTCCAATGTACAGAAACCCTGTAAGCTGCTTCTCTTTTACTCAGACTACTGAAAACCCGCATGGTGCGTAAGACTACTCCCATGCTACAGAACTCCCGTAAAGTGTTTCCTACACTCAGGATGCATAACTCCTGTAAACTGCCTCTCACTACTTCCAATGTACAGAAACCCTGTAAGCTGCTTCTCTTTTACTCACACTACTGAAAACCCGCATTGTGCGTTAGACTTCTCCCATGCTACAGAACTCCCGTAAAGTGTTTCCTACACTCAGGATGCAGAACTCCTGTAAACTGCCTCTCACTACTTCCAATGTACAGAAATCCTGTAAGCTGCTTCTCTTTTACTCAGACTACTGAAAACCCGCATGGTGCGTAAGACTACTCCCATGCTACAGAACTCCCGTAAAGTGTTTCCTACACTCAGGATGCAGAACTCCTGTACACTGACTCTCAATACTTGCAATGTACAGAAACCCTGTAAGCTGCTTCTCTTTTACTCACACTACTGAAACCCCGCATTGTGCGTATGACTACTCCCATGCTACAGAACTCCCGTAAAGTGTTTCCTACACTCAGGATGCAGAACTCCTGTAAACTGCCTCTCACTACTTCCAATGTACAGAAACCCTGTAAGCTGCTTCTCTTTTACTCACACTACTGAAACCCCGCATTGTGCGTATGACTACTCCCATGCTACAGAACTCCCGTAAAGTGTTTCCTACACTCAGGATGCAGAACTCCTGTAAACTGCCTCTCACTACTTCCATTGTACAGAAATCCTGTAAGCTGCTTCTGTTTTACTCAGACTACTGAAAACCCGCATGGTGCGTAAGACTACTCCCATGCTACAGAACTCCCGTAAAGTGTTTCCTACACTCAGGATGCAGAACTCCTGTAAACTGCCTCTCACTACTTATATTGTACAGAAATCCTGTAAGCTGCTTCTCTTTTACTCAGACTACTGAAAACCCGCATGGTGCGTAAGACTACTCCCATGCTACAGAACTCCCGTAAAGTGTTTCCTACACTCAGGATGCAGAACTCCTGTAAACTGCCTCTCACTACTTCCATTGTACAGAAATCCTGTAAGCTGCTTCTCTTTCACTCAGACTACTGAAAACCCGCATAGTGCGTAAGACTACTCCCATGCTACAGAACTCCCGTAAAGTGTTTCCTACACTCAGGATGCAGAACTCCTGTAAACTGCCTCTCCGTACTTCCAATGTACAGAAATCCTGTAAGCTGCTTCTCTTTTACTCACACTACTGAAAACCCGCATAGTGTGTAAGACTACTCCCATGCTACAGAACTCCCGTAAAGTGTTTCCTACACTCAGGATGCAGAACTCCTGTAAACTGCCTCTCACTACTTCCATTGTACAGAAATCCTGTAAGCTGCTTCTCTTTCACTCAGACTACTGAAAACCCTCATAGTGCGTAAGACTACTCCCATGCTACAGAACTCCCGTAAAGTGTTTCCTACACTCAGGATGCAGAACTCCTGTAAACTGCCTCTCACTACTTCCAATGTACAGAAATCCTGTAAGCTGCTTCTCTTTTACTCACACTACTGAAAACCCGCATAGTGTGTAAGACTACTCCCATGCTACAGAACTCCCGTAAAGTGTTTCCTACACTCAGGATGCAGAACTCCTGTAAACTGCCTCTCACTACTTCCAATGTACAGAAATCCTGTAAGCTGCTTCTCTTTTACTCAGACTACTGAAAACACGCATAGTGCGTAAGACTACTCCCATGCTACAGAACTCCCGTAAAGAGTTTCCTACACTCAGGATGCAGAACTCCTGTAAACTGCTTCTCCGTACTTCAAATGTACAGAAACCCTGTAAGCTGCTTCTCTTTTACTCAGACTACTGAAAACCCACATTGTGCGTAAGACTACTCCCATGCTACAGAACTCCCGTAAAGTGTTTCCTACACTCAGGATGCAGAACTCCTGTAAACTGCCTCTCACTACTTCCAATGTACAGAAATCCTGTAAGCTGCTTCTCTTTTACTCAGACTACTGAAAACCCGCATAGTGCATAAGACTACTCCCATGCTACAGAACTCCCGTAAAGTGTTTCCTACACTCAGGATGCAGAACTCCTGTAAACTGCCTCTCCGTACTTCCAATGTACAGAAACCCTGTAAGCTGCTTCTCTTTTACTCACACTACTGAAAACCCGCATTGTGCGTAAGACTACTCCCATGCTACAGAACTCCTGTAAAGTGTTTCCTACACTCAGGATGCAGAACTCCTGTAAACTGCCTCTCACTACTTCCAATGTACAGAAATCCTGTAAGCTGCTTCTCTTTTACTCAGACTACTGAAAACCCGCATTGTGCGTAAGACTACTCCCATGCTACAGAACTCCCGTAAAGTGTTTCCTACACTCAGGATGCAGAACTCCTGTAAACTGCATCTCACTACTTCCAATGTACAGAAATCCTGTAAGCTGCTTCTCTTTTACTCAGACTACTGAAAACCCGCATAGTGCGTAAGACTACTCCCATGCTACAGAACTCCCGTAATGTGTTTCCTACACTCAGGATGCAGAACTCCTTTCAACTACCTCTCACTATTTCCAAAGTACAGAAATCCTGTTAGCTGCTTCTCTTTTACTCACACTACTGAAAACCCGCATAGTGCGTAAGACTACTCCCATGCTACAGAACTCCCGTAAAGTGTTTCCTACACTCAGGATGCAGAACTCCTGTAAACTGCCTCTCACTACTTCCAATGTACAGAAATCCTGTAAGCTGCTTCTCTTTTACTCAGACTACTGAAAACCCGCATGGTGCGTATGACTACTCCCATGCTACAGAACTCCCGTAAAGTGTTTCCTACACTCAGGATGCAGAACTCCTGTAAACTGCCTTTCACTACTTCCATTGTACAGAAATCCTGTAAGCTGCTTCTCTTTTACTCAGACTACTGAAAACCCGCATAGTGCGTAAGACTACTCCCATGCTACAGAACTCCCGTAAAGTGTTTCCTACACTCAGGATGCAGAACTCCTGTAAACTGCCTCTCCGTACTTCCAATGTACAGAAATCCTGTAAGCTGCTTCCCTTTTACTCACACTACTGAAAACCCGCATAGTGTGTAAGACTACTCCCATGCTACAGAACTCCCGTAAAGTGTTTCCTACACTCAGGATGCAGAACTCCTTTCAACTACCTCTCACTATTTCCAATTTACAGAAATCCTGTAAGCTGCTTCTCTTTTACTCAGACTACTGAAAACCCGCATGGTGCGTAAGACTACTCCCATGCTACAGAACTCCCGTAAAGTGTTTCCTACACTCAGGATGCAGAACTCCTGTAAACTGCTTCTCTGTACTTCCAATGTACAGAAACCCTCTAAGCTGCTTCTCTTTTACTCAGACTACTGAAAACCCGCATTGTGCGTAAGACTACTCCCATGCTACAGGACTCCCGTAAAGTGTTTCCTACACTCAGGATGCAGAACTCCTGTAAACTGCATCTCACTACTTCCAATGTACAGAAATCCTGTAAGCTGCTTCTCTTTTACTCACAATACTGAAAACCCGCATAGTGCGTAAGACTACTCCCATGCTACAGAACTTCCGTAAAGTGTTTCCTACACTCAGGATGCAGAACTCCTGTAAACTGCCTCTCCGTACTTCCAATGTACAGAAATCCTGTAAGCTGCTTCTCTTTTACTCACACTACTGAAAACACGCATAGTGCGTAAGACTACTCCCATGCTACAGAACTCCCGCAAAGTGTTTCCTACACTCAGGATGCAGAACTCCTGTAAACTGCCTCTCACTACTTCCAATGTAAAGAAACCCTGTAAGCTGCTTCTCTTTTACTCACACTACTGAAAACCCGCATCGTTCCGTAAGACTACTCCCATGCTACAGAACTCCCGTAAAGTGTTTCCTACACTCAGGATGCAGAACTCCTGTAAACTGCCTCTCACTACTTCCAATGTACAGAAATCCTGTAAGCTGCTTCTCTTTTACTCAGACTACTGAAAACCCGCATGGTGCGTAAGACTACTCCCATGCTACAGAACTCCCGTAAAGTGTTTCCTACACTCAGGATGCAGAACTCCTGTAAACTGCCTCTCACTACTTATATTGTACAGAAATCCTGTAAGCTGCTTCTCTTTTACTCAGACTACTGAAAACCCACATGGTGCGTAAGACTACTCCCATGCTACAGAACTCCCGTAATGTGTTTCCTACACTCAGGATGCAGAACTCCTTTCAACTCCCTCTCACTATTTCCAATGTACAGAAATCCTGTTAGCAGCTTCTCTTTTACTCAGACTACTGAAAACCCGCATAGTGCGTAAGACTACTCCCATGCTACAGAACTCCCGTAAAGTGTTTCCTACACTCAGGATGCAGAACTCCTGTAAACTGCCTCTCCGTACTTGCAATGTACAGAAACCCTGTAAGCTGCTTCTCTTTTTCTCACACTACTGAAAACCCGCATAGTGCGTAAGACTACTCCCATGCTACAGAACTCCCGTAAAGTGTTTCCTACACTCAGGATGCAGAACTCCTGTAAACTGCCCCTCACTACTTCCAATGTACAGAAATCCTGTAAGCTGCTTCTCTTTTACTCACACTACTGAAAACCCGCATAGTGCGTAAGACTACTCCCATGCTACAGAACTCCCGTAAAGTGTTTCCTACACTCAGGATGCAGAACTCCTGTAATCTGCCTGTCACTACTTTCAATGTACAGAAATTCTGTAAGCTGCTTCTCTTTTACTCAGACTACTGAACACCCACATTGTGCGTAAGACAACTCCCATGCTACAGAACTCCCGTAAAGTGTTTCCTACACTCAGGATGCAGAACTCCTGTAAACTGCTTCTCTGTACTTCCAATGTACAGAAACCCTCTAAGCTGCTTCTCTTTTACTCACTCTACTGAAAACCCGCATTGTGCGTAAGACTACTCCCATGCTACAGAACTCCCGTAAAGTGTTTCCTACACTCAGGATGCAGAACTCCTGTAAACTGCATCTCACTACTTCCAATGTACAGAAATCCTGTAAGCTGCTTCTCTTTTACTCAGACTACTGAAAACCCGCATAGTGCGTAAGACTACTCCCATGCTACAGAACTCCCGTAATGTGTTTCCTACACTCAGGATGCAGAACTCCTTTCAACTACCTCTCACTATTTCCAAAGTACAGAAATCCTGTTAGCTGCTTCTCTTTTACTCAGACTACTGAAAACCCGCATAGTGCGTAAGACTACTCCCATGCTACAGAACTCCCGTAAAGTGTTTCCTACACTCAGGATGCAGAACTCCTGTAAACTGCCTCTCCGTACTTCCAATGTACAGAAACCCTGTAAGCTGCTTCTCTTTTACTCAGACTACTGAAAACCCGCATAGTGCGTAAGACTACTCCCATGCTACAGAACTCCCGTAAAGTGTTTCCTACACTCAGGATGCAGAACTCCTGTAAACTGCCTCTCACTACTTCCAATGTACAGAAACCCTGTAAGCTGCTTCTCTTTTACTCACACTACTGAAAACCCGCATGGTGCGTAAGACTACTCCCATGCTACAGAACTCCCGTAAAGTGTTTCCTACACTCAGGATGCAGAACTCCTGTAAACTGCCCCTCACTACTTCCAATGTACAGAAATCCTGTAAGCTGCTTCTCTTTTACTCACACTACTGAAAACCCGCATAGTGCGTAAGACTACTCCCATGCTACAGAACTCCCGTAAAGTGTTTCCTACACTCAGGATGCAGAACTCCTGTAAACTGCCTGTCACTACTTCCAATGTACAGAAATCCTGTAAGCTGCTTCTCTTTTACTCAGACTACTGAAAACCCGCATAGTGCGTAAGACTACTCCCATGCTACAGAACTCCCGTAAAGTGTTTCCTACACTCAGGATGCAGAACTCCTGTGAACTGCCTCTCCCTACTTCCAATGTACAGAAATCCTGTAAGCTGCTTCTCTTTTACTCAGACTACTGAAAACCCGCATAGTGCGTAAGACTACTCCCATGCTACAGAACTCCCGTAAAGTGTTTCCTACACTCAGGATGCAGAACTCCTGTAAACTGCCTCTCCGTACTTCCAATGTACAGAAACCCTGTAAGCTGCTTCTCTTTTACTCACACTACTGAAAACCCACATTGTGCGTAAGACTACTCCCATGCTACAGAACTCCCGTAAAGTGTTTCCTACACTCAGGATGCAGAACTCCTTTAAACTGCCTCTCCGTACTTCCAATGTACAGAAATCCTGTAAGCTGCTTCTCTTTTACTCACACTACTGAAAATCCGCATAGTGCGTAAGACTACTCCCATGCTACAGAACTCCCGTAAAGTGTTTCCTACACTCAGGATGCAGAACTCCTGTAAACTGCCTCTCACTACTTCCAATGCACAGAAATCCTGTAAGCTGCTTCTCTTTTACTCACACTACTGAAAACCCGCATAGTGCGTAAGACTACTCCCATGCTACAGAACTCCCGTAAAGTGTTTCCTACACTCAGGATGCAGAACTCCTGTAAACTGCTTCTCTGTACTTCCAATGTACAGAAACCCTCTAAGCTGCTTCTCTTTTACTCACACTACTGAAAACACGCATAGTGCGTAAGACTACTCCCATGCTACAGAACTCCCGTAAAGTGTTTCCTACACTCAGGATGCAGAACTCCTGTAAACTGCCTCTCCGTACTTCCAATGTACAGAAACCCTGTAAGCTGCTTCTCTTTTACTCACACTACTGAAAACCCGCATAGTGCGTAAGACTACTCCCATGCTACAGAACTCCCGTAAAGTGTTTCCTACACTCAGGATGCAGAACTCCTGTAAACTGCCTCTCACTACTTCCAATGTACAGAAACCCTGTAAGCTGCTTCTCTTTTACTCACACCACTGAAAACCCGCATCGTTCCGTAAGACTACTCCCATGCTACAGAACTCCCGTAAAGTGTTTCCTACACTCAGGATGCTGAACTCCTCTAAACTGCCCCTCACTACTTCCAATGTACAGAAATCCTGTAAGCTGCTTCTCTTTTACTCACACTACTGAAAACCCGCATAGTGCGTAAGACTACTCCCATGCTACAGAACTCCCGTAAAGTGTTTCCTACACTCAGGATGCAGAACTCCTGTAAACTGCCTCTCCGTACTTCCAATGTACAGAAACCCTGTAAGCTGCTTCCCTTTTCTCACACTACTGAAAACCCGCATTGTGCGTAAGACTACTCCCATGCTACAGAACTCCCGTAAAGTGTTTCCTACACTCAGGATGCAGAACTCCTGTAAACTGCCTCTCACTACTTCCAATGTACAGAAATCCTGTAAGCTGCTTCTCTTTTACTCACACTACTGAAAACCCGCATTGTGCGTAAGACTACTCCCATGCTACAGAACTCCCGTAAAGTGTTTCCTACACTCAGGATGCAGAACTCCTGTAAACTGCTTCTCTGTACTTCCAATGTACAGAAACCCTCTAAGCTGCTTCTCTTTTACTCACACTACTGAAAACCCGCATTGTGCGTAAGACTACTCCCATGCTACAGAACTCCCGTAAAGTGTTTCCTACACTCAGGATGCAGAACTCCTGTAAACTGCATCACACTACTTCCAATGCACAGAAATCCTGTAAGCTGCTTCTCTTTTAATCAGACTACTGAAAACCCGCATAGTGCGTAAGAATACTCCCATGCTACAGAACTCCCGTAAAGTGTTTCCTACACTCAAAATGCAGAACTCCTTTCAACTACCTCTCACTATTTCCAATGTACAGAAATCCTGTAAGCTGCTTCTCTTTTACTCACACTACTGAAAACACGCATAGTGCGTAAGACTACTCCCATGCTACAGAACTCCCGTAAAGTGTTTCCTACACTCAGGATGCAGAACTCCTGTAAACTGCCTCTCACTACTTATATTGTACAGAAATCCTGTAAGCTGCTTCTCTTTTACTCAGACTACTGAAAACCCGCATAGTGCGTAAGACTACTCCCATGCTACAGAACTCCCGTAAAGTGTTTCCTACACTCAGGATGCAGAACTCCTGTAAACTGCCTCTCACTACTTCCAATGTACAGAAATCCTGTAAGCTGCTTCTCTTTTACTCAGACTACTGAAAACCCGCATGGTGCGTAAGACTACTCCCATGCTACAGAACTCCCGTAAAGTGTTTCCTATACTCAGGATGCAGAACTCCTGTAAACTGCCTCTCACTACTTCCAATGTACAGAAATCCTGTAAGCTGCTTCTCTTTTACTCAGACTACTGAAAACCCGCATAGTGCGTAAGACTACTCCCATGCTACAGAACTCCCGTAAAGTGTTTCCTACACTCAGGATGCAGAACTCCTGTAAACTGCCTCTCACTACTTCCAATGTACAGAAATCGTCTAAGCTGCTTCTCTTTTACTCAGACTACTGAAAACCCTGATTGTGTGTAAGACTACTCCCATGCTACAGAACTCCCGTAAAGTGTTTCCTACACTCAGGATGCAGAACTCCTGTAAACTGCCTCCCACTACTTCCAATGTACAGAAATCCTGTAAGCTGCTTCTCTTTTACTCAGACTACTGAAAACTCGCATAGTGCGTAAGACTACTCCCATGCTACAGAACTCCCGTAAAGTGTTTCCTACACTCAGGATGCAGAACTCCTGTAAACTGCCTCTCCGTACTACCAATGTACAGAAACCCTGTAAGCTGCTTCCCTTTTCTCACACTACTGAAAACCCGCATTGTGCATAAGACTACTCCCATGCTACAGAACTCCCGTAAAGTGTTTCCTACACTCAGGATGCAGAACTCCTGTAAACTGCCTCTCACTACTTCCAATGTACCGAAATCCTGTAAGCTGCTTCTCTTTTACTCACACTACTGAAAACCCGCATAGTGCGTAAGACTACTCCCATGCTACAGAACTCCCGTAAAGTGTTTCCTACACTCAGGATGCAGAACTCCTGTAAACTGCTTCTCTGTACTTCCAATGTACAGAAACCCTGTAAGCTGCCTCTCTTTTACTCACACTACTGAAAACCCGCATTGTGCGTAAGACTACTCCCATCCTACAGAACTCCCGTAAAGTGTTTCCTACACTCAGGATGCAGAACTCCTGTAAACTGCATCTCACTACTTCCAATGTACAGAAATCCTGTAAGCTGCTTCTCTTTTAATCAGACTACTGAAAACACGCATAGTGCGTAAGACTACTCCCATGCTACAGAACTCCCGTAAAGTGTTTCCTACACTCAGGATGCAGAACTCCTTTCAACTACCTCTCACTATTTCCAAAGTACAGAAATCCTGTAAGCTGCTTCTCTTTTACTCAGACTACTGAACTCGCATAGTGCGTAAGACTACTCCCATGCTACAGAACTCCCGTAAAGTGTTTCCTACACTCAGGATGCAGAACTCCTGTAAACTGCCTCTCCGTACTTCCAATGTACAGAAACCCTGTAAGCTGCTTCCTTTTACTCACACTACTGAAAACCCGCATAGTGCGTAAGACTACTCCCATGCTACAGAACTCTCGTAAAGTGTTTCCTACACTCAGGATGCAGAACTCCTGTAAACTGTCTCTCACTACTTCCAATGTACGGAAACCCTGTAAGCTGCTTCTCTTTCACTCAGACTACTGAAAACCCGCATAGTGCGTAAGACTACTCCCATGCTACAGAACTCCCGTAAAGTGTTTCCTACACTCAGGATGCAGAACTCCTGTAAACTGCCTCTCACTACTTCCAATGTACAGAAATCCTGTAAGCTGCTTCTCTTTCACTCAGACTACTGAAAACCCGCATAGTGCGTAAGACTACTCCCATGCTACAGAACTCCCGTAAAGTGTTTCCTACACTCAGGATGCAGAACTCCTTTCAACTACCTCTCACTATTTCCAATTTACAGAAATCCTGTAAGCTGCTTCTCTTTTACTCAGACTACTGAAAACGCGCATGGTGCGTAAGACTACTCCCATGCTACAGAACTCCCGTAAAGTGTTTCCTACACTCAGGATGCAGAACTCCTGTAAACTGCCTCTCACTACTTCCATTGTACAGAAATCCTGTAACCTGCTTCTCTTTTACTCAGACTACTGAAAACCCGCATTGTGCGTAAGACTACTCCCATGCTGCAGAACTCCCGTAAAGTGTTTCCTACACTCAGGATGCAGAACTCCTGTAAACTGCCTCTCACTACTTCCAATGTACAGAAATCCTGTAAGCTGCTTCTCTTTTACTCAGACTACTGAAAACCCGCATAGTGCGTAAGACTACTCCCATGCTACAGAACTCCCGTAAAGTGTTTCCTACACTCAGGATGCAGAACTCCTGTGAACTGCCTCTCCCTACTTCCAATGTACAGAAATCCTGTAAGCTGCTTCTCTTTTACTCAGACTACTGAAAACCCGCATAGTGCGTAAGACTACTCCCATGCTACAGAACTCCCGTAAAGTGTTTCCTACACTCAGGATGCAGAACTCCTGTAAACTGCCTCTCCGTACTTCCAATGTACAGAAACCCTGTAAGCTGCTTCTCTTTTACTCACACTACTGAAAACCCACATTGTGCGTAAGACTACTCCCATGCTACAGAACTCCCGTAAAGTGTTTCCTACACTCAGGATGCAGAACTCCTGTAAACTGCCTCTCATTAGTTATATTGTACAGAAACCCTGTAAGCTGCTTCTCTTTTACTCAGACTACTGAAAACCCGCATGGTGCGTAAGACTACTCCCATGCTACAGAACTCCCGTAAAGTGTTTCCTACACTCAGGATGCAGAACTCCTGTAAACTGCCTCTCACTACTTCCATTGTATAGAAATCCTGTAAGCTGCTTCTGTTTTACTAAGACTACTGAAAACCCGCATGGTGCGTAAGACTACTCCCATGCTACACAACTCCCGTAAAGTGTTTCCTACACTCAGGATGCAGAACTCCTGTAAACTGCCTCTCACAACTTCCAATGTACAGAAATCCTGTAAGCTGCTTCTCTTTTACTCAGACTACTGAAAACCCGCATAGTGCGTAAGACTACTCCCATGCTACAGAACTCCCGTAAAGTGTTTCCTACACTCAGGATGCAGAACTCCTGTAAACTGCCTCTCACTACTTCCATTGTACCGAAATCCTGTAAGCTGCTTCCCTTTTACTCAGACTACTGAAAACCCGCATAGTGCGTAAGACTACTCCCATGCTACAGAACTCCCGTAAAGTGTTTCCTACACTCAGGATGCAGAACTCCTGTAAACTGCCTCTCACTACTTCCAATGTACAGAAATCCTGTAAGCTGCTTCTCTTTTACTCAGACTACTGAAAACCCGCATGGTGCGTAAGACTACTCCCATGCTACAGAACTCCCGTAAAGTGTTTCCTATACTCAGGATGCAGAACTCCTGTAAACTGCCTCTCCGTACTTCCAATGTACAGAAACCCTGTAAGCTGCTTCTCTTTTACTCAGACTACTGAAAACCCGCATAGTGCGTAAGACTACTCCCATGCTACAGAACTCCCGTAAAGTGTTTCCTACACTCAGGATGCAGAACTCCTGTAAACTGCCTCTCACTACTTCCAATGTACAGAAATCGTCTAAGCTGCTACTCTTTTACTCAGACTACTGAAAACCCTGATTGTGCGTAAGACTACTCCCATGCTACAGAACTCCCGTAAAGTGTTTCCTACACTCAGGATGCAGAACTCCTGTAAACTGCCTCCCACTACTTCCAATGTACAGAAATCCTGTAAGCTGCTTCTCTTTTACTCAGACTACTGAAAACCCGCATAGTGCGTAAGACTACTCCCATGCTACAGAACTCCCGTAAAGTGTTTCCTACACTCAGGATGCAGAACTCCTGTAAACTGCCTCTCCGTACTTCCAATGTACAGAAATCCTGTAAGCTGCTTCTCTTTTACTCACACTACTGAAAACCCGCATAGTGTGTAAGACTACTCCCATGCTACAGAACTCCCGTAAAGTGTTTCCTACACTCAGGATGCAGAACTCCTTTCAACTACCTCTCACTATTTCCAATTTACAGAAATCCTGTAAGCTGCTTCTCTTTTACTCAGACTACTGAAAACCCGCATGGTGCGTAAGACTACTCCCATGCTACAGAACTCCCGTAAAGTGTTTCCTACACTCAGGATGCAGAACTCCTGTAAACTGCTTCTCTGTACTTCCAATGTACAGAAACCCTCTAAGCTGCTTCTCTTTTACTCAGACTACTGAAAACCCGCATTGTGCGTAAGACTACTCCCATGCTACAGGACTCCCGTAAAGTGTTTCCTACACTCAGGATGCAGAACTCCTGTAAACTGCATCTCACTACTTCCAATGTACAGAAATCCTGTAAGCTGCTTCTCTTTTACTCACAATACTGAAAACCCGCATAGTGCGTAAGACTACTCCCATGATACAGAACTTCCGTAAAGTGTTTCCTACACTCAGGATGCAGAACTCCTGTAAACTGCCTCTCCGTACTTCCAATGTACAGAAATCCTGTAAGCTGCTTCTCTTTTACTCACACTACTGAAACACGCATAGTGCGTAAGACTACTCCCATGCTACAGAACTCCCGCAAAGTGTTTCCTACACTCAGGATGCAGAACTCCTGTAAACTGCCTCTCACTACTTCCAATGTAAAGAAACCCTGTAAGCTGCTTCTCTTTTACTCACACTACTGAAAACCCGCATCGTTCCGTAAGACTACTCCCATGCTACAGAACTCCCGTAAAGTGTTTCCTACACTCAGGATGCAGAACTCCTGTAAACTGCCTCTCACTACTTCCAATGTACAGAAATCCTGTAAGCTGCTTCTCTTTTACTCAGACTACTGAAAACCCGCATGGTGCGTAAGACTACTCCCATGCTACAGAACTCCCGTAAAGTGTTTCCTACACTCAGGATGCAGAACTCCTGTAAACTGCCTCTCACTACTTATATTGTACAGAAATCCTGTAAGCTGCTTCTCTTTTACTCAGACTACTGAAAACCCACATGGTGCGTAAGACTACTCCCATGCTACAGAACTCCCGTAATGTGTTTCCTACACTCAGGATGCAGAACTCCTTTCAACTCCCTCTCACTATTTCCAATGTACAGAAATCCTGTTAGCAGCTTCTCTTTTACTCAGACTACTGAAAACCCGCATAGTGCGTAAGACTACTCCCATGCTACAGAACTCCCGTAAAGTGTTTCCTACACTCAGGATGCAGAACTCCTGTAAACTGCCTCTCCGTACTTGCAATGTACAGAAACCCTGTAAGCTGCTTCTCTTTTTCTCACACTACTGAAAACCCGCATAGTGCGTAAGACTACTCCCATGCTACAGAACTCCCGTAAAGTGTTTCCTACACTCAGGATGCAGAACTCCTGTAAACTGCCCCTCACTACTTCCAATGTACAGAAATCCTGTAAGCTGCTTCTCTTTTACTCACACTACTGAAAACCCGCATAGTGCGTAAGACTACTCCCATGCTACAGAACTCCCGTAAAGTGTTTCCTACACTCAGGATGCAGAACTCCTGTAATCTGCCTGTCACTACTTTCAATGTACAGAAATTCTGTAAGCTGCTTCTCTTTTACTCAGACTACTGAACACCCACATTGTGCGTAAGACAACTCCCATGCTACAGAACTCCCGTAAAGTGTTTCCTACACTCAGGATGCAGAACTCCTGTAAACTGCTTCTCTGTACTTCCAATGTACAGAAACCCTCTAAGCTGCTTCTCTTTTACTCACTCTACTGAAAACCCGCATTGTGCGTAAGACTACTCCCATGCTACAGAACTCCCGTAAAGTGTTTCCTACACTCAGGATGCAGAACTCCTGTAAACTGCATCTCACTACTTCCAATGTACAGAAATCCTGTAAGCTGCTTCTCTTTTACTCAGACTACTGAAAACCCGCATAGTGCGTAAGACTACTCCCATGCTACAGAACTCCCGTAATGTGTTTCCTACACTCAGGATGCAGAACTCCTTTCAACTACCTCTCACTATTTCCAAAGTACAGAAATCCTGTTAGCTGCTTCTCTTTTACTCAGACTACTGAAAACCCGCATAGTGCGTAAGACTACTCCCATGCTACAGAACTCCCGTAAAGTGTTTCCTACACTCAGGATGCAGAACTCCTGTAAACTGCCTCTCCGTACTTCCAATGTACAGAAACCCTGTAAGCTGCTTCTCTTTTACTCAGACTACTGAAAACCCGCATAGTGCGTAAGACTACTCCCATGCTACAGAACTCCCGTAAAGTGTTTCCTACACTCAGGATGCAGAACTCCTGTAAACTGCCCCTCACTACTTCCAATGTACAGAAATCCTGTAAGCTGCTTCTCTTTTACTCACACTACTGAAAACCCGCATAGTGCGTAAGACTACTCCCATGCTACAGAACTCCCGTAAAGTGTTTCCTACACTCAGGATGCAGAACTCCTGTAAACTGCCTGTCACTACTTCCAATGTACAGAAACCCTGTAAGCTGCTTCTCTTTTACTCACACTACTGAAAACCCACATTGTGCGTAAGACTACTCCCATGCTACAGAACTCCCGTAAAGTGTTTCCTACACTCAGGATGCAGAACTCCTTTAAACTGCCTCTCCGTACTTCCAATGTACAGAAATCCTGTAAGCTGCTTCTCTTTTACTCACACTACTGAAAATCCGCATAGTGCGTAAGACTACTCCCATGCTACAGAACTCCCGTAAAGTGTTTCCTACACTCAGGATGCAGAACTCCTGTAAACTGCCTCTCACTACTTCCAATGCACAGAAATCCTGTAAGCTGCTTCTCTTTTACTCACACTACTGAAAACCCGCATAGTGCGTAAGACTACTCCCATGCTACAGAACTCCCGTAAAGTGTTTCCTACACTCAGGATGCAGAACTCCTGTAAACTGCCTCTCACTACTTCCAATGCACAGAAATCCTGTAAGCTGCTTCTGTTTTACTCAGACTACTGAAAACCCGCATGGTGCGTAAGACTACTCCCATGCTACAGAACTCCCGTAAAGTGTTTCCTACACTCAGGATGCAGAACTCCTGTGAACTGCCTCTCCCTACTTCCAATGTACAGAAATCCTGTAAGCTGCTTCTCTTTTACTCAGACTACTGAAAACCCGCATAGTGCGTAAGACTACTCCCATGCTACAGAACTCCCGTAAAGTGTTTCCTACACTCAGGATGCAGAACTCCTGTAAACTGCCTCTCCGTACTTCCAATGTACAGAAACCCTGTAAGCTGCTTCTCTTTTACTCACACTACTGAAAACCCACATTGTGCGTAAGACTACTCCCATGCTACAGAACTCCCGTAAAGTGTTTCCTACACTCAGGATGCAGAACTCCTTTAAACTGCCTCTCCGTACTTCCAATGTACAGAAATCCTGTAAGCTGCTTCTCTTTTACTCACACTACTGAAAATCCGCATAGTGCGTAAGACTACTCCCATGCTACAGAACTCCCGTAAAGTGTTTCCTACACTCAGGATGCAGAACTCCTGTAAACTGCCTCTCACTACTTCCAATGCACAGAAATCCTGTAAGCTGCTTCTCTTTTACTCACACTACTGAAAACCCGCATAGTGCGTAAGACTACTCCCATGCTACAGAACTCCCGTAAAGTGTTTCCTACACTCAGGATGCAGAACTCCTGTAAACTGCCTCTCACTACTTCCAATGCACAGAAATCCTGTAAGCTGCTTCTGTTTTACTCAGACTACTGAAAACCCGCATGGTGCGTAAGACTACTCCCATGCTACAGAACTCCCGTAAAGTGTTTCCTACACTCAGGATGCAGAACTCCTGTAAACTGCTTCTCTGTACTTCCAATGCACAGAAATCCTGTAAGCTGCTTCTCTTTTACTCACACTACTGAAAACCCGCATAGTGCGTAAGACTACTCCCATGCTACAGAACTCCCGTAAAGTGTTTCCTACATTCAGGATGCAGAACTCCTGTAAACTGCCTCTCCGTACTTCCAATGTACAGAAATCCTGTAAGCTGCTTCTCTTTTACTCACACTACTGAAAACCCGCATAGTGCGTAAGACTACTCCCATGCTACAGAACTCCCGTAAAGTGTTTCCTACACTCAGGATGCAGAACTCCTGTAAACTGCCTCTCACTACTTCCAATGTACAGAAATCCTGTAAGCTGCTTCTCTTTTACTCAGACTACTGAAAACCCGCATGGTGCGTATGACTACTCCCATGCTACAGAACTCCCGTAAAGTGTTTCCTACACTCAGGATGCAGAACTCCTGTAAACTGCCTTTCACTACTTCCATTGTACAGAAATCCTGTAAGCTGCTTCTCTTTTACTCAGACTACTGAAAACCCGCATAGTGCGTAAGACTACTCCCATGCTACAGAACTCCCGTAAAGTGTTTCCTACACTCAGGATGCAGAACTCCTGTAAACTGCCTCTCCGTACTTCCAATGTACAGAAATCCTGTAAGCTGCTTCTCTTTTACTCACACTACTGAAAACCCGCATAGTGTGTAAGACTACTCCCATGCTACAGAACTCCCGTAAAGTGTTTCCTACACTCAGGATGCAGAACTCCTTTCAACTACCTCTCACTATTTCCAATTTACAGAAATCCTGTAAGCTGCTTCTCTTTTACTCAGACTACTGAAAACCCGCATGGTGCGTAAGACTACTCCCATGCTACAGAACTCCCGTAAAGTGTTTCCTACACTCAGGATGCAGAACTCCTGTAAACTGCTTCTCTGTACTTCCAATGTACAGAAACCCTCTAAGCTGCTTCTCTTTTACTCAGACTACTGAAAACCCGCATTGTGCGTAAGACTACTCCCATGCTACAGGACTCCCGTAAAGTGTTTCCTACACTCAGGATGCAGAACTCCTGTAAACTGCATCTCACTACTTCCAATGTACAGAAATCCTGTAAGCTGCTTCTCTTTTACTCACAATACTGAAAACCCGCATAGTGCGTAAGACTACTCCCATGCTACAGAACTTCCGTAAAGTGTTTCCTACACTCAGGATGCAGAACTCCTGTAAACTGCCTCTCCGTACTTCCAATGTACAGAAATCCTGTAAGCTGCTTCTCTTTTACTCACACTACTGAAAACACGCATAGTGCGTAAGACTACTCCCATGCTACAGAACTCCCGCAAAGTGTTTCCTACACTCAGGATGCAGAACTCCTGTAAACTGCCTCTCACTACTTCCAATGTAAAGAAACCCTGTAAGCTGCTTCTCTTTTACTCACACTACTGAAAACCCGCATCGTTCCGTAAGACTACTCCCATGCTACAGAACTCCCGTAAAGTGTTTCCTACACTCAGGATGCAGAACTCCTGTAAACTGCCTCTCACTACTTCCAATGTACAGAAATCCTGTAAGCTGCTTCTCTTTTACTCAGACTACTGAAAACCCGCATGGTGCGTAAGACTACTCCCATGCTACAGAACTCCCGTAAAGTGTTTCCTACACTCAGGATGCAGAACTCCTGTAAACTGCCTCTCACTACTTATATTGTACAGAAATCCTGTAAGCTGCTTCTCTTTTACTCAGACTACTGAAAACCCACATGGTGCGTAAGACTACTCCCATGCTACAGAACTCCCGTAATGTGTTTCCTACACTCAGGATGCAGAACTCCTTTCAACTCCCTCTCACTATTTCCAATGTACAGAAATCCTGTTAGCAGCTTCTCTTTTACTCAGACTACTGAAAACCCGCATAGTGCGTAAGACTACTCCCATGCTACAGAACCCCCGTAAAGTGTTTCCTACACTCAGGATGCAGAACTCCTGTAAACTGCCTCTCCGTACTTGCAATGTACAGAAACCCTGTAAGCTGCTTCTCTTTTTCTCACACTACTGAAAACCCGCATAGTGCGTAAGACTACTCCCATGCTACAGAACTCCCGTAAAGTGTTTCCTACACTCAGGATGCAGAACTCCTGTAAACTGCCCCTCACTACTTCCAATGTACAGAAATCCTGTAAGCTGCTTCTCTTTTACTCACACTACTGAAAACCCGCATAGTGCGTAAGACTACTCCCATGCTACAGAACTCCCGTAAAGTGTTTCCTACACTCAGGATGCAGAACTCCTGTAATCTGCCTGTCACTACTTTCAATGTACAGAAATTCTGTAAGCTGCTTCTCTTTTACTCAGACTACTGAACACCCACATTGTGCGTAAGACAACTCCCATGCTACAGAACTCCCGTAAAGTGTTTCCTACACTCAGGATGCAGAACTCCTGTAAACTGCTTCTCTGTACTTCCAATGTACAGAAACCCTCTAAGCTGCTTCTCTTTTACTCACTCTACTGAAAACCCGCATTGTGCGTAAGACTACTCCCATGCTACAGAACTCCCGTAAAGTGTTTCCTACACTCAGGATGCAGAACTCCTGTAAACTGCATCTCACTACTTCCAATGTACAGAAATCCTGTAAGCTGCTTCTCTTTTACTCAGACTACTGAAAACCCGCATAGTGCGTAAGACTACTCCCATGCTACAGAACTCCCGTAATGTGTTTCCTACACTCAGGATGCAGAACTCCTTTCAACTACCTCTCACTATTTCCAAAGTACAGAAATCCTGTTAGCTGCTTCTCTTTTACTCAGACTACTGAAAACCCGCATAGTGCGTAAGACTACTCCCATGCTACAGAACTCCCGTAAAGTGTTTCCTACACTCAGGATGCAGAACTCCTGTAAACTGCCTCTCCGTACTTCCAATGTACAGAAACCCTGTAAGCTGCTTCTCTTTTACTCAGACTACTGAAAACCCGCATAGTGCGTAAGACTACTCCCATGCTACAGAACTCCCGTAAAGTGTTTCCTACACTCAGGATGCAGAACTCCTGTAAACTGCCTCTCACTACTTCCAATGTACAGAAACCCTGTAAGCTGCTTCTCTTTTACTCACACTACTGAAAACCCGCATGGTGCGTAAGACTACTCCCATGCTACAGAACTCCCGTAAAGTGTTTCCTACACTCAGGATGCAGAACTCCTGTAAACTGCCCCTCACTACTTCCAATGTACAGAAATCCTGTAAGCTGCTTCTCTTTTACTCACACTACTGAAAACCCGCATAGTGCGTAAGACTACTCCCATGCTACAGAACTCCCGTAAAGTGTTTCCTACACTCAGGATGCAGAACTCCTGTAAACTGCCTGTCACTACTTCCAATGTACAGAAATCCTGTAAGCTGCTTCTCTTTTACTCAGACTACTGAAAACCCGCATAGTGCGTAAGACTACTCCCATGCTACAGAACTCCCGTAAAGTGTTTCCTACACTCAGGATGCAGAACTCCTGTGAACTGCCTCTCCCTACTTCCAATGTACAGAAATCCTGTAAGCTGCTTCTCTTTTACTCAGACTACTGAAAACCCGCATAGTGCGTAAGACTACTCCCATGCTACAGAACTCCCGTAAAGTGTTTCCTACACTCAGGATGCAGAACTCCTGTAAACTGCCTCTCCGTACTTCCAATGTACAGAAACCCTGTAAGCTGCTTCTCTTTTACTCACACTACTGAAAACCCACATTGTGCGTAAGACTACTCCCATGCTACAGAACTCCCGTAAAGTGTTTCCTACACTCAGGATGCAGAACTCCTTTAAACTGCCTCTCCGTACTTCCAATGTACAGAAATCCTGTAAGCTGCTTCTCTTTTACTCACACTACTGAAAATCCGCATAGTGCGTAAGACTACTCCCATGCTACAGAACTCCCGTAAAGTGTTTCCTACACTCAGGATGCAGAACTCCTGTAAACTGCCTCTCACTACTTCCAATGCACAGAAATCCTGTAAGCTGCTTCTCTTTTACTCACACTACTGAAAACCCGCATAGTGCGTAAGACTACTCCCATGCTACAGAACTCCCGTAAAGTGTTTCCTACACTCAGGATGCAGAACTCCTGTAAACTGCTTCTCTGTACTTCCAATGTACAGAAACCCTCTAAGCTGCTTCTCTTTTACTCACACTACTGAAAACACGCATAGTGCGTAAGACTACTCCCATGCTACAGAACTCCCGTAAAGTGTTTCCTACACTCAGGATGCAGAACTCCTGTAAACTGCCTCTCCGTACTTCCAATGTACAGAAACCCTGTAAGCTGCTTCTCTTTTACTCACACTACTGAAAACCCGCATAGTGCGTAAGACTACTCCCATGCTACAGAACTCCCGTAAAGTGTTTCCTACACTCAGGATGCAGAACTCCTGTAAACTGCCTCTCACTACTTCCAATGTACAGAAACCCTGTAAGCTGCTTCTCTTTTACTCACACCACTGAAAACCCGCATCGTTCCGTAAGACTACTCCCATGCTACAGAACTCCCGTAAAGTGTTTCCTACACTCAGGATGCAGAACTCCTCTAAACTGCCCCTCACTACTTCCAATGTACAGAAATCCTGTAAGCTGCTTCTCTTTTACTCACACTACTGAAAACCCGCATAGTGCGTAAGACTACTCCCATGCTACAGAACTCCCGTAAAGTGTTTCCTACACTCAGGATGCAGAACTCCTGTAAACTGCCTCTCCGTACTTCCAATGTACAGAAACCCTGTAAGCTGCTTCCCTTTTCTCACACTACTGAAAACCCGCATTGTGCGTAAGACTACTCCCATGCTACAGAACTCCCGTAAAGTGTTTCCTACACTCAGGATGCAGAACTCCTGTAAACTGCCTCTCACTACTTCCAATGTACAGAAATCCTGTAAGCTGCTTCTCTTTTACTCACACTACTGAAAACCCGCATTGTGCGTAAGACTACTCCCATGCTACAGAACTCCCGTAAAGTGTTTCCTACACTCAGGATGCAGAACTCCTGTAAACTGCTTCTCTGTACTTCCAATGTACAGAAACCCTCTAAGCTGCTTCTCTTTTACTCACACTACTGAAAACCCGCATTGTGCGTAAGACTACTCCCATGCTACAGAACTCCCGTAAAGTGTTTCCTACACTCAGGATGCAGAACTCCTGTAAACTGCATCTCACTACTTCCAATGCACAGAAATCCTGTAAGCTGCTTCTCTTTTAATCAGACTACTGAAAACCCGCATAGTGCGTAAGAATACTCCCATGCTACAGAACTCCCGTAAAGTGTTTCCTACACTCAAAATGCAGAACTCCTTTCAACTACCTCTCACTATTTCCAATGTACAGAAATCCTGTAAGCTGCTTCTCTTTTACTCACACTACTGAAAACACGCATAGTGCGTAAGACTACTCCCATGCTACAGAACTCCCGTAAAGTGTTTCCTACACTCAGGATGCAGAACTCCTGTAAACTGCCTCTCACTACTTATATTGTACAGAAATCCTGTAAGCTGCTTCTCTTTTACTCAGACTACTGAAAACCCGCATAGTGCGTAAGACTACTCCCATGCTACAGAACTCCCGTAAAGTGTTTCCTACACTCAGGATGCAGAACTCCTGTAAACTGCCTCTCACTACTTCCAATGTACAGAAATCCTGTAAGCTGCTTCTCTTTTACTCAGACTACTGAAAACCCGCATGGTGCGTAAGACTACTCCCATGCTACAGAACTCCCGTAAAGTGTTTCCTATACTCAGGATGCAGAACTCCTGTAAACTGCCTCTCACTACTTCCAATGTACAGAAATCCTGTAAGCTGCTTCTCTTTTACTCAGACTACTGAAAACCCGCATAGTGCGTAAGACTACTCCCATGCTACAGAACTCCCGTAAAGTGTTTCCTACACTCAGGATGCAGAACTCCTGTAAACTGCCTCTCACTACTTCCAATGTACAGAAATCGTCTAAGCTGCTTCTCTTTTACTCAGACTACTGAAAACCCTGATTGTGTGTAAGACTACTCCCATGCTACAGAACTCCCGTAAAGTGTTTCCTACACTCAGGATGCAGAACTCCTGTAAACTGCCTCCCACTACTTCCAATGTACAGAAATCCTGTAAGCTGCTTCTCTTTTACTCAGACTACTGAAAACTCGCATAGTGCGTAAGACTACTCCCATGCTACAGAACTCCCGTAAAGTGTTTCCTACACTCAGGATGCAGAACTCCTGTAAACTGCCTCTCCGTACTACCAATGTACAGAAACCCTGTAAGCTGCTTCCCTTTTCTCACACTACTGAAAACCCGCATTGTGCATAAGACTACTCCCATGCTACAGAACTCCCGTAAAGTGTTTCCTACACTCAGGATGCAGAACTCCTGTAAACTGCCTCTCACTACTTCCAATGTACCGAAATCCTGTAAGCTGCTTCTCTTTTACTCACACTACTGAAAACCCGCATAGTGCGTAAGACTACTCCCATGCTACAGAACTCCCGTAAAGTGTTTCCTACACTCAGGATGCAGAACTCCTGTAAACTGCTTCTCTGTACTTCCAATGTACAGAAACCCTGTAAGCTGCCTCTCTTTTACTCACACTACTGAAAACCCGCATTGTGCGTAAGACTACTCCCATCCTACAGAACTCCCGTAAAGTGTTTCCTACACTCAGGATGCAGAACTCCTGTAAACTGCATCTCACTACTTCCAATGTACAGAAATCCTGTAAGCTGCTTCTCTTTTAATCAGACTACTGAAAACACGCATAGTGCGTAAGACTACTCCCATGCTACAGAACTCCCGTAAAGTGTTTCCTACACTCAGGATGCAGAACTCCTTTCAACTACCTCTCACTATTTCCAAAGTACAGAAATCCTGTAAGCTGCTTCTCTTTTACTCAGACTACTGAACTCGCATAGTGCGTAAGACTACTCCCATGCTACAGAACTCCCGTAAAGTGTTTCCTACACTCAGGATGCAGAACTCCTGTAAACTGCCTCTCCGTACTTCCAATGTACAGAAACCCTGTAAGCTGCTTCCTTTTACTCACACTACTGAAAACCCGCATAGTGCGTAAGACTACTCCCATGCTACAGAACTCTCGTAAAGTGTTTCCTACACTCAGGATGCAGAACTCCTGTAAACTGTCTCTCACTACTTCCAATGTACGGAAACCCTGTAAGCTGCTTCTCTTTCACTCAGACTACTGAAAACCCGCATAGTGCGTAAGACTACTCCCATGCTACAGAACTCCCGTAAAGTGTTTCCTACACTCAGGATGCAGAACTCCTGTAAACTGCCTCTCACTACTTCCAATGTACAGAAATCCTGTAAGCTGCTTCTCTTTCACTCAGACTACTGAAAACCCGCATAGTGCGTAAGACTACTCCCATGCTACAGAACTCCCGTAAAGTGTTTCCTACACTCAGGATGCAGAACTCCTTTCAACTACCTCTCACTATTTCCAATTTACAGAAATCCTGTAAGCTGCTTCTCTTTTACTCAGACTACTGAAAACGCGCATGGTGCGTAAGACTACTCCCATGCTACAGAACTCCCGTAAAGTGTTTCCTACACTCAGGATGCAGAACTCCTGTAAACTGCCTCTCACTACTTCCATTGTACAGAAATCCTGTAACCTGCTTCTCTTTTACTCAGACTACTGAAAACCCGCATTGTGCGTAAGACTACTCCCATGCTGCAGAACTCCCGTAAAGTGTTTCCTACACTCAGGATGCAGAACTCCTGTAAACTGCCTCTCACTACTTCCAATGTACAGAAATCCTGTAAGCTGCTTCTCTTTTACTCAGACTACTGAAAACCCGCATAGTGCGTAAGACTACTCCCATGCTACAGAACTCCCGTAAAGTGTTTCCTACACTGAGGATGCAGAACTCCTGTGAACTGCCTCTCCCTACTTCCAATGTACAGAAATCCTGTAAGCTGCTTCTCTTTTACTCAGACTACTGAAAACCCGCATAGTGCGTAAGACTACTCCCATGCTACAGAACTCCCGTAAAGTGTTTCCTACACTCAGGATGCAGAACTCCTGTAAACTGCCTCTCCGTACTTCCAATGTACAGAAACCCTGTAAGCTGCTTCTCTTTTACTCACACTACTGAAAACCCACATTGTGCGTAAGACTACTCCCATGCTACAGAACTCCCGTAAAGTGTTTCCTACACTCAGGATGCAGAACTCCTGTAAACTGCCTCTCACTAGTTATATTGTACAGAAACCCTGTAAGCTGCTTCTCTTTTACTCAGACTACTGAAAACACGCATGGTGCGTAAGACTACTCCCATGCTACAGAACTCCCGTAAAGTGTTTCCTACACTCAGGATGCAGAACTCCTGTAAACTTCCTCTCACTACTTCCATTGTATAGAAATCCTGTAAGCTGCTTCTGTTTTACTAAGACTACTGAAAACCCGCATGGTGCGTAAGACTACTCCCATGCTACACAACTCCCGTAAAGTGTTTCCTACACTCAGGATGCAGAACTCCTGTAAACTGCCTCTCACAACTTCCAATGTACAGAAATCCTGTAAGCTGCTTCTCTTTTACTCAGACTACTGAAAACCCGCATAGTGCGTAAGACTACTCCCATGCTACAGAACTCCCGTAAAGTGTTTCCTACACTCAGGATGCAGAACTCCTGTAAACTGCCTCTCACTACTTCCATTGTACCGAAATCCTGTAAGCTGCTTCCCTTTTACTCAGACTACTGAAAACCCGCATAGTGCGTAAGACTACTCCCATGCTACAGAACTCCCGTAAAGTGTTTCCTACACTCAGGATGCAGAACTCCTGTAAACTGCCTCTCACTACTTCCAATGTACAGAAATCCTGTAAGCTGCTTCTCTTTTACTCAGACTACTGAAAACCCGCATGGTGCGTAAGACTACTCCCATGCTACAGAACTCCCGTAAAGTGTTTCCTATACTCAGGATGCAGAACTCCTGTAAACTGCCTCTCCGTACTTCCAATGTACAGAAACCCTGTAAGCTGCTTCTCTTTTACTCAGACTACTGAAAACCCGCATAGTGCGTAAGACTACTCCCATGCTACAGAACTCCCGTAAAGTGTTTCCTACACTCAGGATGCAGAACTCCTGTAAACTGCCTCTCACTACTTCCAATGTACAGAAATCGTCTAAGCTGCTACTCTTTTACTCAGACTACTGAAAACCCTGATTGTGCGTAAGACTACTCCCATGCTACAGAACTCCCGTAAAGTGTTTCCTACACTCAGGATGCAGAACTCCTGTAAACTGCCTCCCACTACTTCCAATGTACAGAAATCCTGTAAGCTGCTTCTCTTTTACTCAGACTACTGAAAACTCGCATAGTGCGTAAGACTACTCCCATGCTACAGAACTCCCGTAAAGTGTTTCCTACACTCAGGATGCAGAACTCCTGTAAACTGCCTCTCCGTACTTCCAATGTACAGAAACCCTGTAAGCTGCTTCCCTTTTCTCACACTACTGAAAACCCGCATGGTGCGTAAGACTACTCCCATGCTACAGAACTCCCGTAAAGTGTTTCCTACACTCAGGATGCAGAACTCCTGTAAACTGCCTCTCACTACTTCCAATGTACCGAAATCCTGTAAGCTGCTTCTCTTTTACTCACACTACTGAAAACCCGCATAGTGCGTAAGACTACTCCCATGCTACAGAACTCCCGTAAAGTGTTTCCTACACTCAGGATGCAGAACTCCTGTAAACTGCTTCTCTGTACTTCCAATGTACAGAAACCCTGTAAGCTGCTTCTCTTTTACTCACACTACTGAAAACCCGCATTGTGCGTAAGACTACTCCCATCCTACAGAACTCCCGTAAAGTGTTTCCTACACTCAGGATGCAGAACTCCTGTAAACTGCATCTCACTACTTCCAATGTACAGAAATCCTGTAAGCTGCTTCTCTTTTAATCAGACTACTGAAAACACGCATAGTGCGTAAGACTACTCCCATGCTACAGAACTCCCGTAAAGTGTTTCCTACACTCAGGATGCAGAACTCCTTTCAACTACCTCTCACTATTGCCAAAGTACAGAAATCCTGTAAGCTGCTTCTCTTTTACTCAGACTACTGAACTCGCATAGTGCGTAAGACTACTCCCATGCTACAGAACTCCCGTAAAGTGTTTCCTACACTCAGGATGCAGAACTCCTGTAAACTGCCTCTCCGTACTTCCAATGTACAGAAACCCTGTAAGCTGCTTCCTTTTACTCACACTACTGAAAACCCGCATAGTGCGTAAGACTACTCCCATGCTACAGAACTCCAGTAAAGTGTTTCCTACACTCAGGATGCAGAACTCCTGTAAACTGCCTCTCACTACTTCCAATGTACAGAAATCCTGTAAGCTGCTTCTCTTTCACTCAGACTACTGAAAACCCGCATAGTGCGTAAGACTACTCCCATGCTACAGAACTCCCGTAAAGTGTTTCCTACACTCAGGATGCAGAACTCCTTTCAACTACCTCTCACTATTTCCAATTTACAGAAATCCTGTAAGCTGCTTCTCTTTCACTCAGACTACTGAAAACCCGCATAGTGCGTAAGACTACTCCCATGCTACAGAACTCCCGTAAAGTGTTTCCTACACTCAGGATGCAGAACTCCTTTCAACTACCTCTCACTATTTCCAATTTACAGAAATCCTGTAAGCTGCTTCTCTTTTACTCAGACTACTGAAAACGCGCATGGTGCGTAAGACTACTCCCATGCTACAGAACTCCCGTAAAGTGTTTCCTACACTCAGGATGCAGAACTCCTGTAAACTGCCTCTCACTACTTCCATTGTACAGAAATCCTGTAAGCTGCTTCTCTTTTACTCAGACTACTGAAAACCCGCATGGTGCGTAAGACTACTCCCATGCTGCAGAACTCCCGTAAAGTGTTTCCTACACTCAGGATGCAGAACTCCTGTAAACTGCCTCTCACTACTTCCAATGTACAGAAATCCTGTAAGCTGCTTCTCTTTTACTCAGACTACTGAAAACCCGCATAGTGCGTAAGACTACTCCCATGCTACAGAACTCCCGTAAAGTGTTTCCTACACTGAGGATGCAGAACTCCTGTGAACTGCCTCTCCCTACTTCCAATGTACAGAAATCCTGTAAGCTGCTTCTCTTTTACTCAGACTACTGAAAACCCGCATAGTGCGTAAGACTACTCCCATGCTACAGAACTCCCGTAAAGTGTTTCCTACACTCAGGATGCAGAACTCCTGTAAACTGCCTCTCCGTACTTCCAATGTACAGAAACCCTGTAAGCTGCTTCTCTTTTACTCACAGTACTGAAAACCCACATTGTGCGTAAGACTACTCCCATGCTACAGAACTCCCGTAAAGTGTTTCCTACACTCAGGATGCAGAACTCCTGTAAACTGCCTCTCACTAGTTATATTGTACAGAAACCCTGTAAGCTGCTTCTCTTTTACTCAGACTACTGAAAACCCGCATGGTGCGTAAGACTACTCCCATGCTACAGAACTCCCGTAAAGTGTTTCCTACACTCAGGATGCAGAACTCCTGTAAACTGCCTCTCACTACTTCCATTGTATAGAAATCCTGTAAGCTGCTTCTGTTTTACTAAGACTACTGAAAACCCGCATGGTGCGTAAGACTACTCCCATGCTACACAACTCCCGTAAAGTGTTTCCTACACTCAGGATGCAGAACTCCTGTAAACTGCCTCTCACAACTTCCAATGTACAGAAATCCTGTAAGCTGCTTCTCTTTTACTCAGACTACTGAAAACCCGCATAGTGCGTAAGACTACTCCCATGCTACAGAACTCCCGTAAAGTGTTTCCTACACTCAGGATGCAGAACTCCTGTAAACTGCCTCTCACTACTTCCATTGTACCGAAATCCTGTAAGCTGCTTCCCTTTTACTCAGACTACTGAAAACCCGCATAGTGCGTAAGACTACTCCCATGCTACAGAACTCCCGTAAAGTGTTTCCTACACTCAGGATGCAGAACTCCTGTAAACTGCCTCTCACTACTTCCAATGTACAGAAATCCTGTAAGCTGCTTCTCTTTTACTCAGACTACTGAAAACCCGCATGGTGCGTAAGACTACTCCCATGCTACAGAACTCCCGTAAAGTGTTTCCTACACTCAGGATGCAGAACTCCTGTAAACTGCCTCTCCGTACTTCCAATGTACAGAAACCCTGTAAGCTGCTTCTCTTTTACTCAGACTACTGAAAACCCGCATAGTGCGTAAGACTACTCCCATGCTACAGAACTCCCGTAAAGTGTTTCCTACACTCAGGATGCAGAACTCCTGTAAACTGCCTCTCACTACTTCCAATGTACAGAAATCGTCTAAGCTGCTTCTCTTTTACTCAGACTACTGAAAACCCTGATTGTGCGTAAGACTACTCCCATGCTACAGAACTCCCGTAAAGTGTTTCCTACACTCAGGATGCAGAACTCCTGTAAACTGCCTCTCCGTACTTCCAATGTACAGAAACCCTGTAAGCTGCTTCCCTTTTCTCACACTACTGAAAACCCGCATGGTGCGTAAGACTACTCCCATGCTACAGAACTCCCGTAAAGTGTTTCCTACACTCAGGATGCAGAACTCCTGTAAACTGCCTCTCACTACTTCCAATGTACCGAAATCCTGTAAGCTGCTTCTCTTTTACTCACACTACTGAAAACCCGCATAGTGCGTAAGACTACTCCCATGCTACAGAACTCCCGTAAAGTGTTTCCTACACTCAGGATGCAGAACTCCTGTAAACTGCTTCTCTGTACTTCCAATGTACAGAAACCCTGTAAGCTGCTTCTCTTTTACTCACACTACTGAAAACCCGCATTGTGCGTAAGACTACTCCCATCCTACAGAACTCCCGTAAAGTGTTTCCTACACTCAGGATGCAGAACTCCTGTAAACTGCATCTCACTACTTCCAATGTACAGAAATCCTGTAAGCTGCTTCTCTTTTAATCAGACTACTGAAAACACGCATAGTGCGTAAGACTACTCCCATGCTACAGAACTCCCGTAAAGTGTTTCCTACACTCAGGATGCAGAACTCCTTTCAACTACCTCTCACTATTTCCAAAGTACAGAAATCCTGTAAGCTGCTTCTCTTTTACTCAGACTACTGAACTCGCATAGTGCGTAAGACTACTCCCATGCTACAGAACTCCCGTAAAGTGTTTCCTACACTCAGGATGCAGAACTCCTGTAAACTGTCTCTCACTACTTCCAATGTACAGAATTCCTGTAAGCTGCTTCTCTTTCACTCAGACTACTGAAAACCCGCATAGTGCGTAAGACTACTCCCATGCTACAGAACTCCCGTAAAGTGTTTCCTACACTCAGGATGCAGAACTCCTTTAAACTGCCTCTCACTACTTCCAATGTACAGAAATCCTGTAAGCTGCTTCTCTTTCACTCAGACTACTGAAAACCCGCATAGTGCGTAAGACTACTCCCATGCTACAGAACTCCCGTAAAGTGTTTCCTACACTCAGGATGCAGAACTCCTTTCAACTACCTCTCACTATTTCCAATTTACAGAAATCCTGTAAGCTGCTTCTCTTTTACTCAGACTACTGAAAACCCGCATGGTGCGTAAGACTACTCCCATGCTACAGAACTCCCGTAAAGTGTTTCCTACACTCAGGATGCAGAACTCCTGTAAACTGCCTCTCACTACTTCCATTGTACAGAAATCCTGTAAGCTGCTTCTCTTTTACTCAGACTACTGAAAACCCGCATGGTGCGTAAGACTACTCCCATGCTACAGAGCACCCGTAAAGTGTTTCCTACACTCAGGATGCAGAACTCCTGTAAACTGCCTCTCACTACTTCCAATGTACAGAAATCCTGTAAGCTGCTTCTCTTTTACTCAGACTACAGAAAACCCGCATAGTGCGTAAGACTACTCCCATGCTACAGAACTCCCGTAAAGTGTTTCCTACACTCAGGATGCAGAACTCCTGTGAACTGCCTCTCCCTACTTCCAATGTACAGAAATCCTGTAAGCTGCTTCTCTTTTACTCAGACTACTGAAAACCCGCATAGTGCGTAAGACTACTCCCATGCTACAGAACTCCCGTAAAGTGTTTCCTACACTCAGGATGCAGAACTCCTGTAAACTGCCTCTCCATACTTCCAATGTACAGAAACCCTGTAAGCTGCTTCTCTTTTACTCACACTACTGAAAACCCACATTGTGCGCAAGACTACTCCCATGCTACAGAACTCCCGTAAAGTGTTTCCTACACTCAGGATGCAGAACTCCTGTAAACTGCCTCTCACTAGTTATATTGTACAGAAACCCTGTAAGCTGCTTCTCTTTTACTCAGACTACTGAAAACCCGCATGGTGCGTAAGACTACTCCCATGCTACAGAACTCCCGTAAAGTGTTTCCTACACTCAGGATGCAGAACTCCTGTAAACTGCCTCTCACTACTTCCATTGTACAGAAATCCTGTAAGCTGCTTCTGTTTTACTAAGACTACTGAAAACCCGCATAGTGCGTAAGACTACTCCCATGCTACACAACTCCCGTAAAGGGTTTCCTACACTCAGGATGCAGAACTCCTGTAAACTGCCTCTCACAACTTCCAATGTACAGAAATCCTGTAAGCTGCTTCTCTTTTACTCAGACTACTGAAAACCCACATGGTGCGTAAGACTACTCCCATGCTACAGAACTCCCGTAAAGTGTTTCCTACACTCAGGATGCAGAACTCCTTTAAACTGCCTCTCACTACTTCCAATGTACAGAAATCCTGTAAGCTGCTTCTCTTTTACTCAGACTACTGAAAACCCGCATAGTGCGTAAGACTACTCCCATGCTACAGAACTCCCGTAAAGTGTTTCCTACACTCAGGATGCAGAACTCCTGTAAACTGCCTCTCACTACTTCCAATGTACGGAAATCCTGTAAGCTGCTTCTCTTTTACTCAGACTACTGAAAACTCGCATAGTGCGTAAGACTACTCCCATGCTACAGAACTCCCGTAAAGTGTTTCCTACACTCAGGATGCAGAACTCCTGTAAACTGCCTCTCCGTACTTCCAATGTACAGAAACCCTGTAAGCTGCTTCCCTTTTCTCACACTACTGAAAACCCGCATGGTGCGTAAGACTACTCCCATGCTACAGAACTCCCGTAAAGTGTTTCCTACACTCAGGATGCAGAACTCCTGTAAACTGCCTCTCACTACTTCCAATGTACCGAAATCCTGTAAGCTGCTTCTCTTTTACTCACACTACTGAAAACCCGCATAGTGCGTAAGACTACTCCCATGCTACAGAACTCCCGTAAAGTGTTTCCTACACTCAGGATGCAGAACTCCTGTAAACTGCTTCTCTGTACTTCCAATGTACAGAAACCCTGTAAGCTGCTTCTCTTTTACTCACACTACTGAAAACCCGCATTGTGCGTAAGACTACTCCCATCCTACAGAACTCCCGTAAAGTGTTTCCTACACTCAGGATGCAGAACTCCTGTAAACTGCATCTCACTACTTCCAATGTACAGAAATCCTGTAAGCTGCTTCTCTTTTAATCAGACTACTGAAAACACGCATAGTGCGTAAGACTACTCCCATGCTACAGAACTCCCGTAAAGTGTTTCCTACACTCAGGATGCAGAACTCCTTTCAACTACCTCTCACTATTTCCAAAGTACAGAAATCCTGTAAGCTGCTTCTCTTTTACTCAGACTACTGAACTCGCATAGTGCGTAAGACTACTCCCATGCTACAGAACTCCCGTAAAGTGTTTCCTACACTCAGGATGCAGAACTCCTGTAAACTGCCTCTCACTACTTCCAATGTACAGAAATCCTGTAAGCTGCTTCCTTTTACTCACACTACTGAAAACCCGCATAGTGCGTAAGACTACTCCCATGCTACAGAACTCCAGTAAAGTGTTTCCTACACTCAGGATGCAGAACTCCTGTAAACTGTCTCTCACTACTTCCAATGTACAGAATTCCTGTAAGCTGCTTCTCTTTCACTCAGACTACTGAAAACCCGCATAGTGCGTAAGACTACTCCCATGCTACAGAACTCCCGTAAAGTGTTTCCTACACTCAGGATGCAGAACTCCTGTAAACTGCCTCTCACTATTTCCAATGTACAGAAATCCTGTAAGCTGCTTCTCTTTCACTCAGACTACTGAAAACCCGCATAGTGCGTAAGACTACTCCCATGCTACAGAACTCCCGTAAAGTGTTTCCTACACTCAGGATGCAGAACTCCTTTCAACTACCTCTCACTAGTTATATTGTACAGAAACCCTGTAAGCTGCTTCTCTTTTACTCAGACTACTGAAAACCCGCATGGTGCGTAAGACTACTCCCATGCTACAGAACTCCCGTAAAGTGTTTCCTACACTCAGGATGCAGAACTCCTGTAAACTGCCTCTCACTACTTCCATTGTACAGAAATCCTGTAAGCTACTTCTGTTTTACTAAGACTACTGAAAACCCGCATGGTGCGTAAGACTACTCCCTTGCTACACAACTCCCGTAAAGTGTTTCCTACACTCAGGATGCAGAACTCCTGTAAACTGCCTCTCACAACTTCCAATGTACAGATATCCTGTAAGCTGCTTCTCTTTTACTCAGACTACTGAAAACCCGCATAGTGGGTAAGACTACTCCCATGCTACAGAACTCCCGTAAAGTGTTTCCTACACTCAGGATGCAGAACTCCTTTAAACTGCCTCTCACTACTTCCAATGTACAGAAATCCTGTAAGCTGCTTCCCTTTTACTCACACTACTGAAAACCCGCATAGTGCGTAAGACTACTCCCATGCTACAGAACTCCCGTAAAGTGTTTCCTACACTCAGGATGCAGAACTCCTTTAAACTGCCTCTCACTACTTCCAATGTACAGAAATCCTGTAAGCTGCTTCTCTTTTACTCAGACTACTGAAAACCCGCATAGTGCGTAAGACTACTCCCATGCTACAGAACTCCCGTAAAGTGTTTCCTACACTCAGGATGCAGAACTCCTGTAAACTGCCTTTCACTACTTCCAATGTACAGAAATCCTGTAAGCTGCTTCTGTTTTACTCAGACTACTGAAAACCCGCATGGTGCGTAAGACTACTCCCATGCTACAGAACTCCCGTAAAGTGTTTCCTACACTCAGGATGCAGAACTCCTGTAAACTGCCTCACCGTACTTCCAATGTACAGAAATCCTGTAAGCTGCTTCTCTTTTACTCACACTACTGAAAACCCGCATAGTGCGTAAGACTACTCCCATGCTACAGAACTCCCGTAAAGTGTTTCCTACACTCAGGATGCAGAACTCCTGTAAACTGCCTCTCACTACTTCCAATGTACAGAAATCCTGTAAGCTGCTTCTCTTTTACTCAGACTACTGAAAACCCGCATAGTGCGTAAGACTACTCCCATGCTACAGAACTCCCGTAAAGTGTTTCCTACACTCAGGATGCAGAACTCCTGTAAACTGCCTCTCACTACTTCCATTGTACAGAAATCCTGTAAGCTGCTTCTCTTTTACTCAGACTACTGAAATCCCGCATGGTGCGTAAGACTACTCCCATGCTACAGAACTCCCGTAAAGTGTTTCCTACACTCAGGATGCAGAACTCCTGTAAACTGCCTCTCACTACTTCCATTGTACAGAAATCCTGTAAGCTGCTTCTCTTTTACTCACACTACTGAAAACCCACATTGTGCGTAAGACTACTCCCATGCTACAGAACTCCCATAAAGTGTTTCCTACACTCAGGATGCAGAACTCCTGTAAACTGCCTCTCACTAGTTATATTGTACAGAAACCCTGTAAGCTGCTTCTCTTTTACTCAGACTACTGAAAACCCGCATGGTGCGTAAGACTACTCCCATGCTACAGAACTCCCGTAAAGTGTTTCCTACACTCAGGATGCAGAACTCCTGTAAACTGCCTCTCACTACTTCCATTGTACAGAAATCCTGTAAGCTGCTTCTGTTTTACTAAGACTACTGAAAACCTGCATGGTGCGTAAGACTACTCCCATGCTACACAACTCCCGTAAAGTGTTTCCTACACTCAGGATGCAGAACTCCTGTAAACTGCCTCTCACAACTTCCAATGTACAGAAATCCTGTAAGC